>NW_027220139.1:22500-27500 GCF_027580195.1 Bos mutus
ACCGGAGTCCCGGCGGCCGTGTGGCCGGCCGACGCCGCTCCGCCCCCCGCACACCGCCACCCCCGGCCAGCACCCGCCTGGCCCGGCCCGGGGGACCACGGGGCTTCCGGGACCCGGGACCCTGGACCCGGAGCAGCCGGCCCGGCATGCCTGCGGCGGATCGGGCGGGGGTGGGGTGGGGGGGGGTGGGGTGGGGTGAGGGGCGCGGAGGGGTGAGGCGGGGCGGAGGTCTTGGCGCTCCCACCCTGGGACCCTCCAGGCCCGCCCCCGCTCGGAGGCCGCCGCCCCCTCAGCCACCCCTCCCCCCCCCCCCCCCCCCCCCCCCGCCCCCCCCCCCCCCCCCCCCCACCAAGGCCTTCGCTGCTCAGGGCCACGTGGCCCCGGAGCTCTCTGGCCGGGGCCCGCTGGGGCCCGCGGTCCTCTGAGCCTCCTGCGGGCCTGTGCGCAGCCCAGCCGTGGCCCTGGCGCCCATCCTGCCCGGCACCTGCCCGGTGCCCAAAGCCACCTGGAGCCACCAGCGCGGTGAACCAAGAGCTCGTCCGCCCCGCCCCTTCGCCCTCCCGAGGCCCCCCTTGCCCCCACGCCGCCCTCCAAGCACAGGACCTTCCGGAGGGAGCAGACGAGCGACATGCAGGCACACGGACAGACACACAGACACTCGCAGGCACCCACGCCACGTGAGACAGCCGGCCGGCCGGCGCCAGCGCGGCAGCCAGGGCCACAGCCATAGCACCCGTGGGAGGCGGGGTCAGGAGAGACAGAGACAGAAAGAGATGAAGGTTCAGAGACACACTCCCAAGACGGCGCGAGGCAGATGCAGACAGACAGACAGACAGACAGACAGACACGAGCGCGCAGGCACACACGGGGAGGGAGAGACAGAGAGAGGGAGACACCGGCGACTGACAGAGAGCGGAGAACGGGAGCGGACAGGGGACGGGGATGGCATCCGCTCCGAGATAGACACACTGGCACAGACCGTGACACACCTCAGAGAGAGGCCGTGCGGCAGAAGCAGCTTCCCTAAGGGAGGGGGCGTCAGCCTTGGGCCGGCGGGCCCCGGCTGGACGCAGCGCCCTGGGGCTGGCAATCACCCGTGGGGACCCCCGGACTTCCTCGCATCCGAGGTCTCAAAGGTCCCCTTCGGCTTGGCCACCTACGGCGAGACCCAGCCCCCGCCCCCAGGCCAGAGGGTGAGTGCGTGAGAGTGTGTGTGTGAGTGTGTCGGTGGGCGACGGTGGGGTCTGGTCGACTGGGGGCCGGGGGGAACCCAGAATGGAGGGGACAGGGTGTGGCGGCCGGGGGTTTGGAAGTCTGTGTGGTCCTCTTGCTGTCTGTCTCTCTCTCTCCCTCTTTCTCCGTCTCCCTTACCTGTGGTCTCCGGCTCTTGACCTTTCTCGGCGGCGGTGGGGCGGGGTGTGTGTGTGCGTGACTGTTTTGTGTGTGTGTGTGTGAGTGTTGTGCGCGCGCGCCTGCGGGAGACCCAGCGGTTGCCTGCGAGGATGCGTCGGGGTGGGGCTGGGGGGCGGGCCGGGGGGCTGCGGCTGCGGCGGGGGCTGGGGCCGGGGCCCCGCCCAGAAGTGCCTGAGGCCTGCCAAGGGAGCCCCAGAGAGAGAGCACCCCCTCCACCCCCGCCCTCGCCGGTCCTCTGGTTTCCTGGAAGCCGAATGCGGAGGGGCTCGCGGGCCGCCCGGAGGCAACCCAGGTCTGCAGCGGGAGTCGGGGCCCCGGCCACCCACCCCGGGAGGGGCTGGAAGGCAGGCGACCGCTCTGAGCGCGCTGGGGTGCGAGGGGCCAGCGGCAGGTGGGGCTTGCGGGGGTGGGGGGCGGGCGCTAAAAGAGGGGGGCAAAAAAAAAAAAAAAAAAAGAAAGAAAGAAAAGCCTACAGCACCCGGTATTCCCAGGCGGTCTCCCATCCAAGTACTAACCAGGCCCGACCCTGCTTAGCTTCCGAGATCAGACGAGATCGGGCGCGTTCAGGGTGGTATGGCCGTAGACGGGGGCGGCTGCCGCCGGGCGCCCTAAGAGCCCTGCGCTGCGCCTGCCTTTCGCTCCGACCTGCCGCCGCTCGGGCCAGCCGGCCGCAGCTCTCCACGGCGCGCGCTGCTGCCTTGAGCTGCACGACCCGCGACCGGAGTCCCGGCGGCCGTGTGGCCGGCCGACGCCGCTCCGCCCCCCGCACACCGCCACCCCCGGCCAGCACCCGCCTGGCCCGGCCCGGGGGACCACGGGGCTTCCGGGACCCGGGACCCTGGACCCGGAGCAGCCGGCCCGGCATGCCTGCGGCGGATCGGGCGTGGGGTGGGGTGGGGGGGGGTGGGGTGGGGTGAGGGGCGCGGAGGGGTGAGGCGGGGCGGAGGTCTTGGCGCTCTCCCACCCTGGGACCCTCCAGGCCCGGCCCCGCTCGGCCGCGCCCCCCCTCAGCCACCCTCCCCCCCCCCCCCCCCCCCCCCCCCCCGCCCCCCCCCCCCCGCCCCCCACCAAGGCCTTCGCTGCTCAGGGGCCACGTGGCCCGGAGCTCTCTGGCCGGGGCCCGCTGGGGCCCGCGGTCCTCTGAGCCTCCTGCGGGCCTGTGCGCAGCCCAGCCGTGGCCCTGGCGCCCATCCTGCCCGGCACCTGCCCGGTGCCCAAAGCCACCTGGAGCCACCAGCGCGGTGAACCAAGAGCTCGTCCGCCCGCCCCTTCGCCCTCCCGAGGCCCCCTTGCCCCCCACGCCGCCCTCCAAGCACAGGACCTTCCGGGGGAGCAGGCGAGCGACATGCAGGCACACGGACAGACACACAGACACTCGCAGGCACCCACGCCACGTGAGACAGCCGGCGGGCGGCGCCAGCGCGGCAGCCAGGGCCACAGCCATAGCACCCGTGGGAGGCGGGGTCAGGAGAGACAGAGACAGAAAGAGATGAAGGTTCAGAGACACACTCCCAAGGCGGCGCGAGGCAGATGCAGACAGACAGACAGACAGACAGACAGACACGAGCGCGCAGGCACACGGGGGGAGGGAGAGACAGAGAGAGGGAGACACCGGCGACTGACAGAGAGGCGGAGAGAACGGGAGGCGGACAGGGGACAGGGGATGGCATCCGCTCCGAGATAGACACACTGGCACAGACCGTGACACACCTCAGAGAGGCCGTGCGGCAGAAGCAGCTTCCCTAAGGGAGGGGGCGTCAGCCTTGGGCCGGCGGGCCCCGGCTGGACGCAGCGCCCTGGGGCTGGCAATCACCCGTGGGGACCCCCGGACTTCCTCGCATCCGAGGTCTCAAAGGTCCCCTTCGGCTTGGCCACCTACGGCGAGACCCAGCCCCGCGCCCCCAGGCCAGAGGGTGAGTGCGTGAGTGTGTGTGTGTGTGAGTGTGTCGGTGGGCGACGGTGGGGTCTGGTCGACTGGGGGGGGGGAACCCAGAATGGAGGGGACAGGGTGTGGCGGCCGGGGGTTTGGAAGTCTGTGTGGTCCTCTTGCTGTCTGTCTCTCTCTCTCCCTCTTTCTCCGTCTCCCTTACCTGTGGTCTCCGGCTCTTGACCTTTCTCGGCGGCGGTGGGGCGGGGTGTGTGTGACGTGACTGTTTTTGTGTGTGTGTGTGTGAGTGTTGTGCGCGCGCCTGCTGGGAGACCCAGCGGTTGCCTGCGAGGATGCGTCGAGGGGTGGGGCTGGGGGCGGGCGGGGGGCTGCGGCTGCGGGGGGCTGGGGCCAGGGCCCCCCAGAAGTGCCTGAGGCCTGCCAAGGAGCCCCAGAGAGAGAGCCCCCCTCCCCCCCGCCCTCGCCGGTCCTCTGGTTTCCTGGAAGCCGAATGCGGGAGGGGCTCGCGGGCCGCCCGGAGGCAACCCAGGTCTGCAGCGGGAGTCGGGGCCCCGGCCACCCACCCCGGGAGGGGCTGGAAGGCAGGCGACCGCTCTGAGCGCGCTGGGGTGCGAGGGGCCAGCGGCAGGTGGGGCTTGCGGGGGTGGGGGGCGGGCGCTAAAGGAGAGGGGAGGCAAAAAAAAAAAAAAAGAAAGAAAGAAAAGCCTACAGCACCCGGTATTCCCAGGCGGTCTCCCATCCAAGTACTAACCAGGCCCGACCCTGCTTAGCTTCCGAGATCAGACGAGATCGGGCGCGTTCAGGGTGGTATGGCCGTAGACGGGGGCGGCTGCCGCCGGGCGCCCTAAGAGCCCTGCGCTGCGCCTGCCTTTCGCTCCGACCTGCCGCTCGGGCCAGCCGGCCGCAGCTCTCCACGGAGCGCGCGCTGCACTTGAGCTGCACGACCCGCGACCGAGTCGGCGGCGGCCGTGTGGCGGCCGGCGCCGCTCCGCCCCCGCACACCGCCACCCCCGGCCAGCACCCGCCTGGCCCGGCCCGGGGGACCACGGGGCTTCCGGGACCCGGGACCCTGGACCCGGAGCAGCCGGCCCGGCATGCCTGCGGCGGATCGGGCGTGGGGTGGGGTGGGGTGGGGTGGGGGGGTGGGGTGGGGCGCGGAGGGGGTGGCGGGGCGGAGGTCTTGGCGCTCTCCCACCCTGGGACCCTCCAGGCCCGGCCCGCTCGGAGGCCGCCCCCCCTCAGCCACCCCCCCCCCCCCCCCGCCCCCCCCCCCCCCCCCCCCCCCCCCCCCCCCCCCCAAGGCCTTCGCTGCTCAGGGCCACGTGGCCCGGGCTCTCTGGCCGGGGCCCGCTGGGGCCCGCGGTCCTCTGAGCCTCCTGCGGGCCTGTGCGCAGCCCAGCCGTGGCCCTGGCGCCCATCCTGCCCGGCACCTGCCCGGTGCCCAAAGCCACCTGGAGCCACCAGCGCGGTGAACCAGAGCTCGTCCGCCCGCCCGCCGCCCTCCCGAGCCCCCCCGCCCTTTACGCCGCCCTCCAAGCACAGGACCTTCCGAGGGAGCAGGCGAGCGACATGCAGGCACACGGACAGACACACAGACACTCGCAGGCACCCACGCCACGTGAGACAGCCGGCGGCGCCAGCAGCGGCAGCCAGGGCCACAGCCATAGCACCCGTGGGAGGCGGGGTCAGGAGAGACAGA
>NW_027220140.1:0-3779 GCF_027580195.1 Bos mutus
GATGAGCAGGCAGGTGTCGCGCGGCTCCGCTGGCGAGTATCAGGCAGATGAGCAGGCAGGTGTCGTCGCGGCTCAGCTGGCGAGTATCAGGCAGATGAGCAGGCAGGTGTCGCTGGCGCGGCTCAGCTGGCAGTATCAGGCAGATGAGCAGGCAGGTGTCGCGGCTCAGCTGGCGAGTATCAGGCAGATGAGCAGGCAGGTGTCGTGGCGGCTCAGCTGGCGAGTATCAGGCAGATGAGCAGGCAGGTGTCGCGGCTCAGCTGGCGAGTATCAGGCAGATGAGCAGGCAGGTGTCGCGGCGGCTCAGCTGGCGAGTATCAGGCAGATGAGCAGGGCAGGTGTCGCGCGGCTCAGCTGGCGAGTATCAGGCAGATGAGCAGGCAGGTGTCGTGGCGGCTCAGCTGGCGAGTATCAGGCAGATGAGCAGGCAGGTGTGCGCGCGGCTCAGCTGGCGAGTATCAGGCAGATGAGCAGGCAGGTGTCGAGCAGGCAGGTGGCTCAGCTGGCGAGTATCAGGCAGATGAGCAGGCGGGTGTCGCGCGGCTCAGCTGGCGAGTATCAGGCAGATGATGAGCAGGCAGGTGTCGCGCGGCTCAGCTGGCGAGTATAGGCAGATGAGCAGATGAGCAGGCAGCTGGGAGTATCAGGCAGATGAGCAGGCAGGTGCGCGGCTCAGCTGGCGTATCAGGCAGATGAGCAGGCAGGTGTCGCGCGGCTCAGCTGGCGAGTATCAGGCAGATGAGCAGGCAGGTGTCGCGCGGCTCAGCTGGCGTATCAGGCAGATGAGCAGGCAGGTGTCGCGCGCGGCTCAGCTGGCGAGTATCAGGCAGATGAGCAGGCAGGTGTCGCAGCGGCTCAGCTGGCGAGTATCGCGGCTCAGCTGGCGAGTATCAGGCAGATGAGCAGGCAGGTCAGCGGCGAGTATCGCGGCTCAGCTGGCGAGTATCAGGCAGATGAGCAGGCAGGTGTCGCGGGGGCTCAGCTGGCGAGTATCAGGCAGCAGATGAGCAGGCAGGTGTCAGGCAGATCGGCGGCTCAGCTGGCGAGTATCAGGCAGATGAGCAGGCAGGTGTGCGCGGCTCAGCTGGCGAGTATCAGGCAGATGAGCAGGCAGGTGTCGCGCGGCTCAGCTGGCGAGTATCAGGCAGATGAGCAGGCAGGTGTCGGCGGCTCAGCTGGCGAGTATCAGGCAGATGAGCAGGCAGGTGTCGCGCGGCTCAGCTGGCGAGTATCAGGCAGATGAGCAGAGCAGGCAGGTGGCGTATCAGGCGGCTCAGCTGGCGAGTATCAGGCAGATGAGCAGGCAGGCAGGTGTCGCGCGGCTCAGCTGGCGAGTATCAGGCAGATGAGCAGGCAGGGGTCTCGCGGCTCAGCTGGCGAGTATCAGGCAGATGAGCAGGGTGTCGCGGCGGCTCAGCTGGCGAGTATCAGGCAGATGATGAGCAGGCAGGTGTCGCGGCTCAGCTGGCGAGTATCAGGCAGATGAGCAGGCAGGGTGTCGCGCGGCTCAGCTGGCGAGTATCAGGTATCAGGCAGATGAGCAGGCAGGATGAGCAGCTCAGCTGGCGAGTATCAGGCAGATGAGCAGGCAGGCAGCGGGCTCAGCTGGCGCTGGTATCAGGCAGATGAGCAGGCAGGTGTCGCGGGCTCAGCTGGCGAGTATCAGGCAGATGAGCAGGCAGGTGTCGCGCGGCTCAGCTGGCGAGTATCAGGCAGATGAGCAGGCAGGTGTCGCGCGGCTCAGCTGGCAGTATCAGGCAGATGAGCAGGCAGGTGTCGCGCGGCTCAGCTGGCGAGTATCAGGCAGATGAGCAGGCAGGTGTCGCGGCGGCTCAGCTGGCGAGTATCAGGCAGATGAGCAGGCAGGTGTCGCGCGGGCTGCTGGCGAGTATCAGGCAGATGAGCAGGCAGGTGTCGCGGCGGCTCAGCTGGCGAGTATCAGGCAGATGAGCAGGCAGGTGTCGCGCGGCTCAGCTGGCGAGTATCAGGCAGATGAGCAGGCAGGTGTCGCGCGGCTCAGCTGGCAGTATCAGGCAGATGAGCAGGCAGGTGTCGCGCGGCTCAGCTGGCGAGTATCAGGCAGATGAGCAGGCAGGTGTCGCGGCTCAGCTGGCGAGTATCAGGCAGATGAGCAGGCAGGTGTCGCGCGGCTCAGCTGGCGAGTATCAGGCAGATGAGCAGGCAGGTGTCGCGGCGGCTCAGCTGGCGAGTATCAGGCAGATGAGCAGGCAGGTGTCGCGGCTCAGCTGGCGAGTATCAGGCAGATGAGCAGGCAGGTGTCGCGCGGCTCAGCTGGCGAGTATCAGGCAGATGAGCAGGCAGGTGTCGCGCGGCTCAGCTGGCGAGTATCAGGCAGATGAGCAGGCAGGGGTCGCGCGGCTCAGCTGGCGAGTATCAGGCAGATGAGAGCAGGCAGGTGTCGCGCGGCTCAGCTGGCGAGTATCATGAGCAGATGAGCAGGCAGGTGTGAGCTCAGGTGGCGGCTCAGCTGGCGAGTATCAGGCAGATGAGCAGGCAGGTGTCGCGGCGGCTCAGCTGGCGAGTATCAGGCAGATGAGCAGGCAGGTGTCGCGCGGCTCGGCTGGCGAGTATCAGGCAGATGAGCAGGCAGGTGTCGCGCGGCTCAGCTGGCGAGTATCAGGCAGATGAGCAGGCAGGTGTCGCGCGGCTCAGCTGGCGAGTATCAGGCAGATGAGCAGGGTGTGTCGCGCGGCTCAGCTGGCGAGTATCAGGCAGATGAGCAGGCAGGTGTCGCGCGGCTCAGCTGGCGAGTATCAGGCAGATGAGCAGGCAGGTGTCTCGCGGCTCAGCTGGCGAGTATCAGGCAGATGAGCAGGGCGGGTGTCGCGGCGGCTCAGCTGGCGAGTATCAGGCAGATGAGCAGGCAGGTGTCGCGCGGCTCAGCTGGCGAGTATCAGGCAGATGAGCAGGCAGGGTGTCGCGGCTCAGCTGGCGATTATCGGCAGCTGAGCTGGCGAGTATCAGCAGATGAGCAGGCAGGTGTCGCGCGGCTCAGCTGGCGAGTATCAGGCAGATGAGCAGGCAGGTGTGTCGCGGCTCAGCTGGCGAGTATCAGGCAGATGAGCAGGCAGGTGTCGCGGCGGCTCAGCTGGCGAGTATCAGGCAGATGAGCAGGCAGGCAGGTGTCGCGCGGCTCAGCTGGCGGTATCAGGCAGATGAGCAGGCAGGTGTCGCGCGGCTCAGCTGGCGAGTATCAGGCAGATGAGCAGGCAGGTGTCGCGGCGGCTCAGCTGGCGAGTATCAGGCAGATGAGCAGGCAGGTGTCGCGCGGCTCAGCTGGCGAGTATCAGGCAGATGAGCAGGCAGGTGTCGCGCGGCTCAGCTGGCGAGTATCAGGCAGATGAGCAGGCAGGTGTCGCGGCGGCTCAGCTGGCGAGTATCAGGCAGATGAGCAGGCAGGGTGTCGCGCGGCTCAGCTGGCGAGTATCAGGCAGAGCAGATGAGCAGGCAGGTGTCGCGCGGCTCAGCTGGCGGTATCAGGCAGATGAGCAGGGCAGGTGTCGCGGCTCAGCTGGCGAGTATCAGGCAGATGAGCAGGCAGGTGTCGCGGCGGCTCAGCTGGCGAGTATCAGGCAGATGAGCAGGCGGGTGTCGCGCGCGGCTCAGCTGGCGAGTATCAGGCAGATGAGCAGGCAGGTGTCGCGCGGCTCGGCTGGCGAGTATCAGGCAGATGAGCAGGCAGGTGTCGCGGGCGGCTCGCTGGCGAGTATCAGGCAGATGAGCAGGGCGCGGCTCAGCTGGCGAGTATCAGGCAGATG
>NW_027220141.1:0-26985 GCF_027580195.1 Bos mutus
GATCAGTGAATGATCAGCCACGTGATCAGTGCATGATCAGCCACGTGATCAGTGCATGATCAGCCACGTGATCAGTGCATCAGTCACGTGATCAGTGCATGATCAGCCACGTGATCAGTGCATGATAGCCACGTGATCAGTGATCACGTGATCATGATGAGCCACGTGATCAATGATCACGTGATCAGTGTCATGCGTGATCAGTGCATGATCCGTGATCAGTGCATGATCAGTCACGTGATCAGTGCATGATCAGTCGCGTGATCAGTGCATGATCATCCACGTGATCAGTTCATGATCAGCCACGTGATCAGCCACGTGATCAGTGATCAGCCGCGTGATCAGCCATGATCGTGGTCAGTGCATGCATCAGCAGTCACGTGATCAGTGCATGATCAGCCACGTGATCAGTGCATGATCAGTCACGTGATCAGTGCATGATCAGATCACGTGATCAGTGCATGATCAGCCACGTGATCAGTGCATGATCAGGCACGTGATCAGTGCATCATCATCAGTCACGTGATCAGTGCATGATCAGCACGTGATCAGTGCATGATCAGCCACGTGATCAGTGCATGATCATCACGTGATCAGTGCATGATCAGTCATGATGATCATGATGCCACGTGATCAGTGCATGATCAGTCACGTGATCAGTGCATGATCAGCCACGTGATCAGTGCATGATCAGCCACGTGATCAGTGCATGATCATCACGTGATCAGTGCATGCATGATGATGCGTGATCATGATCAGCGTGATCAGTGCATGATCAGCCACGTGATCAGTGATCAGTGCGTGATCAGTGCATGATCAGCCACGTGATCAGTGCATGATCAGTCACGTGATCAGTGCATGATCATCGTGATCAGTGTGATCAGTGCATGATCAGTGTGCGTGATCAGTGCATGATCGATCACGTGATCAGTGCATGATCGTGTCATCGTGATCAGTGCATGATCAGCCACGTGATCAGTGATCATGATCAGTGCCCGCGTGATCAGTGCATGATCAGTGCGTGATCAGTGTCATGATCAGATCAGCCACGTGATCAGTGCATGATCAGCCACGTGATCAGTGCATGATCAGCCACGTGATCAGTGCATGATCAGCCACGTGATCAGTGCATGTCAGTGATCGTGATCAGTGCATGATCAGCCACGTGATCAGTGCATGATCAGCCACGTGATCAGTGCATGATCAGCCACGTGATCAGTGCATGATCAGTCACGTGATCAGTGCATGATCAGCCGTGTGATCAGTGCATGATCAGCCACGTGATCAGTGCATGATCAGTGCACGTGATCAGTGTGCATGATCAGTCACGTGATCAGTGCATGATCAGTGATCAGTGATCAGTGCATGATCAGCCACGTGATCAGTGCATGATCACGTGATCAGTGCATGATCAGCCACGTGATCAGTGCATGATCATCAGTCACGTGATCAGTGCATGATCAGCAGCACGTGATCAGTGCATGATCAGTCACGTGATCAGTGCATGATCAGCACGTGATCAGCCACATGATCAGTGCGTGATCAGTGTGCGTGATCAGCCACGTGATCAGCCCATGATCATGATCAGTGCGTGATCAGTGCATGATCAGCCACGTGATCAGTGCATGATCAGCCACGTGATCAGTGCATGATGATCAGCCACGTGATCAGTGCATGATCGTGATCACAGTGTGATCAGTGCACGTGATCAGTGCATGTGCCGTGATCAGTGCATGATCATCAGTGATCATCGTGATCAGTGATCATGATCATCAGCACGTGATCAGTGCATGATCAGTCACGTGATCAGTGCATGATCAGCCACGTGATCAGTGCATGATCAGCCACGTGATCAGTGCATGATCAGTCACGTGATCAGTGCATGATCAGTCACGTGATCAGTGCATGATCAGTGATCGTGATCAGTGCATGATCAGCCACGTGATGTGCATGATCATCACGTGATCAGTGTGCATCAGTCACGTGATCAGTGCATGATCAGCCACGTGATCAGTGCATGATCAGCACGTGATCAGTGCATGATCAGCCGCGTGATCAGTGCATGATGATCACGTGATCAGTGCGTGATCAGTGCATGATCAGTGCATGATCGTGATCAGTGCATGATCAGTGTGTGATCAGTGATCAGCCATGATCAGCCACGTGATCAGTGCATGTGCATCAGCGCGTGATCAGTGCATGATCAGCCACGTGATCAGTGCATGATCAGTGCGTGATCAGTGCATGATCAGTCTGATGCGTGATCAGTGCATGATCAGTCACGTGATCAGTGCATGATCAGCCACGTGATCAGTGCATGATCAGCCGCGTGATGTGTGCATGATCATCGTGATCAGTGCATGATCAGTCACGTGATCAGTGCATGATCAGTCACGTGATCAGTGCATGATCAGCCACGTGATCAGTGCATGATCAGTCACGTGATCAGTGCATGATCAGCCACGTGATCAGTGCATGATCAGCCACGTGATCAGTGCATGATCAGCCAGGTGATCAGTGCATGATCAGTCACGTGATCAGTGCATGATCAGTCACGTGATCAGTGCATGATCAGCCACGTGATCAGTGCGTGATCAGTGCATGATCATCACGTGATCAGTGCATGATCAGCCACGTGATCAGTGCATGATCAGCCACGTGATCAGTGCATGATCAGTGCACGTGATCGTGTGCATGATCAGTGCGTGATCAGTGCATGATCAGCCACGTGATCAGTGCATGATCAGCCACGTGATCAGTGCATGATCAGCCATGTGATCAGTGCATGATCAGTCACGTCAGTGCATGATCATGATCAGCCGTGATCAGTGATCAGCCATGATCAGCATGATGATCAGTCATCATGATCAGCCATCCGTGATCAGTGCATGATCAGCCACGTGATCAGTGCATGATCAGCCAGCGTGATCAGTGCATGATCAGCCACGTGATCAGTGCATGATCAGATCACGTGATCAGTGCATGATCAGCCACGTGATCAGTGCATGATCAGCCACGTGATCAGTGCATGATCAGCCACGTGATCAGTGCATGATCAGTCACGTGATCAGTGTGCATGATCAGGCGTGATCAGTGCATGATCAGGCACGTGATCAGTGCATGATCAGTCACGTGATCAGTGCATGATCAGCCACGTGATCAGTGCATGATCACGTGATCAGTGCATGATCAGCCATCGTGATCAGTCAGTGCATGATCACGTGATCAGTGCATGATCAGCCACGTGATCAGTGCATGATCAGTGCGTGATCAGTGCATGATCATCCACGTGATCGTGATGTGCATGATCGTGATCATGCGTGATCAGTGTGCATGATCAGATCGTGATGATCAGTCAGTGATCAGTGCATGTGCATGATCAGTGCATGATCAGCATGCGTGATCAGTGCATGATGATCAGTCAGTGCATGATCAGTCACGTGATCAGTGCATGATCAGCCACGTGATCAGTGCATGATCAGCCACGTGATCAGTGCATGATCAGTCACGTGATCAGTGCATGATCAGCCACGTGATCAGTGCATGATCAGCCACGTGTGATCAGTGCATGATCAGTCACGTGATCAGTGCATGATCAGCGTGCGTGATCAGTGATCATGATCAGATCACGTGATCAGTGCATGATCAGTCACGTGATCAGTGATCATGATCAGATCGTGATCAGTGCATCAGCCACGTGATCAGTGCATGATCACCACGATCAGTGTGCATGATCAGTCACGTGATCAGTGCATGATCAGTCGTGCGTGATCAGTGCATGTCAGTGCATGATCAGTGCACGTGCAGTGATCATGATCATGATCAGTGATCATCAGTCGTGATCAGTGCATGATCAGTCACGTGATCAGTGCATGATCAGCCACGTGATCAGTGCATGATCAGCCACGTGATCAGTCATGATCAGCCACGTGATCAGTGCATGATCAGTCACGTGATCAGTGCATGATCAGCCACGTGATCAGTGCATGATCAGTCACGTGATCAGTGCATGATCAGCCACGTGATCAGTGCATGATCAGCACGTGATCAGTGCATGATCAGCCACGTGATCATGCATGATCAGTGCATGATCAGGCGTGCGTGATCAGTGCATGATCAGTCACGTGATCAGTGCATGATCATCATGTGCATGATCATGATCAGGCGTGATCAGTGCATGATCATCACGTGATCAGTGCATGATCAGCCACGTGATCAGTGCATGATCAGCCACGTGATCAGTGCATGATCAGTGTGCGTGATGTGCATGATCAGCCACGTGATCAGTGCATGATCAGCCACGCGTGATCAGTGCATGATCAGCCACGTGATCAGTGCATGATCAGTCACGTGATCAGTGCATGATCATGATCAGCCACGTGATCGTGATGCATGATCATCACGTGATCAGTGCATGATCAGTCACGTGATCAGTGCATGATCAGTCACGTGATCAGTGCATGATCAGCCACGTGATCAGTGCATGATCAGTCACGTGATCAGTGCATGATCAGTCACGTGATCAGTGCATGATCAGTCACGTGATCAGTGCATGATCATCCACGTGATCAGTGCATGATCAGCCACGTGATCAGTGCATGATCAGCCACGTGATCAGTCATGATCAGGCACATGATGATCAGTGCATGATCAGACACGTGATCAGTGCATGATCAGTCACGTGATCAGTGATCATGATCAGCCATGTGATCAGTGCATGATCAGCCACGTGATCAGTGCATGATCATCATCCACGTGATTGCATGCATGCATCATCATGTGATCAGTGCAGCAATCAGTCAGTCATGATCGTGATCAGTGCATGATCAGCCACGTGATCAGTGCATGATCAGCCACGTGATCAGTGCATGATCAGTCACGTGATCATCATGTGATGCAGTGATCATCAGTGCATGATCAGTGTGATCAGTGCATGATCAGCCGTGTGATCAGTGCATGATCACGTGATCACGTGATCAGTGCATGATCAGTGATCACGTGATCAGTGCATGATCAGCCACGTGATCAGTGCATGATCAGATCACGTGATCAGTGCATGATCAGCCACGTGATCAGTGATCAGCCATGATCAGCGTGATGATCAGTGCATGATCATCACGTGATCAGTGCATGATCATCGTGATGCGTGATCAGTGCATGATCATCCACGTGATCAGTGCATGATCAGTCACGTGATCAGTGCATGATCATCGTGATCAGTGCATGATCAGCCACGTGATCAGTGCATGATCACGTGATCAGTGCATGATCAGTCGTGTGATGAGTGTGCATGATCAGTCACGTGATCAGTGCATGATCACGTGATCAGTGCATGATCAGCCACGTGATCAGTGCATGATCAGCCACGTGATCAGTGCATGATCAGTCACGTGATCAGTGCATGATCAGCCACGTGATCAGTGCATGATCAGGCACGTGATCAGTGCATGATGCATGATCAGTCACGTGATCAGTGATCATGATCAGCCACGTGATCAGTGCATGATCAGCCACGTGATCAGTGTGCATGATCAGCCACGTGATCAGTGCATGATCAGCCATGTGATCAGTGCATGATCAGCCACGTGATCAGTGCATGATCAGCCACGTGATCAGTGCATGATCATCAGTCACGTGATCAGTGCATGATCAGCCACGTGATCAGTGCATGATCAGTCACGTGATCAGTGCATGATCAGCCACGTGATCAGTGCATGATCAGCCACGTGATCAGTGCATGATCAGTCACGTGATCAGTGCATCATCCACGTGATCAGTGCATCAGCCGTGTGAGTGCATGATCAGCCACGTGATCAGTGCATGATCAGTCACGTGATCAGTGCATGATCAGCCACGTGATCAGTGCATGATCAGCCACGTGATCAGTGCATGATCAGCCACGTGATCAGTGCATGCGTGATCAGTGTGATCGTGATCAGTGCATGATCAGCCACGTGATCAGTGCATGATCAGCCACGTGATCAGTGCATGATCAGGCCGTGATCAGTGCATGATCAGTCACGTGATCAGTGTATGATCAGATCAGGTGATCAGTGCATGATCAGCCACATGATCAGTGCATGATCATCAGTGCGTGATCAGTGCATGATCAGTCACACGTGATCAGTGCATGATCAGTCACGTGATCAGTGCATGATCAGCCACGTGATCAGTGCATGATCAGCCACGTGATCAGTGCATGATCAGATCACGTGATCAGTGCATGATCAGCCACGTGATCAGTGCATGATCAGTCGTGATCAGTCATGATGATCAGTGATCAGTCAGTGCGTGATCAGTGCATGATCAGTGCATGATCAGCATGTGATCAGTGCATGATCAGTCACGTGATCAGTGCATGATCAGTCATCGTGATCAGTGCATGCATGATCACGTGATCAGTGCATGATCAGTCACGTGATCAGTGCATGATCAGTCACGTGATCAGTGCATGATCATCACGTGATCAGTGCATGATCAGCATCGTGATCAGTGTGATCACGTGATCAGTGCATGATCAGCCGTGATCAGTGCATGATCAGCCGTGATCAGTGCATGATCAGATCAGCGTGATCAGTGTGATCAGTGTGCATCAGTGCGCCGTGATCAGTGCATGATCAGTCACGTGATCAGTGCATGATCAGCCACGTGATCAGTGCATGATCAGTCACGTGATCAGTGCATGATCAGTCACGTGATCAGTGTGCATGATCAGCAGTGCGTGATCAGTGTGTGATGATCACGTGATCAGTGTGCATGATCAGTGTGCGTGATCAGTGCATGATGATCACGTGATCAGTGCATGATCAGCCACGTGATCAGTGCATGATCAGCCACGTGATCAGTGCATGATCAGTCACGTGATCAGTGCATCAGTCACGTGATCAGTGCATGATCAGTCACGTGATCAGTGCATGATCAGCCACGTGATCAGTGCATGATCAGTCACGCGTGATCAGTGCATGATCAGCACGTGATCAGTGCATGATCAGTCACGTGATCAGTGCATGATCAGTCACGTGATCAGTGTGCATGATCAGTCACGTGATCAGTGCATGATCACGCATCAGTGATGATGCGTGATCAGTGCATGATCAGCACGTGATCAGTGCATGATCAGCCACGTGATCAGTGATCAGTGCATGATCAGTCACGTGATCAGTGCATGATCATCAGCCATGATGATCAGTGCATGATCAGTGCGTGATCAGTGCATGATCAGCCACGTGATCAGTGCATGATCAGTCACGTGATCAGTGCATGATCAGTCAGTGTGATCGTGATCATGCATGATCAGCCACGTGATCAGTGCATGATCAGCCACGTGATCAGTGCATGATGATCAGCCATGTGATCAGTGCATGATCATCACGTGATCAGTGCATGATCAGCCACGTGATCAGTGCATGATCAGCCACGTGATCAGTGCATGATCAGATCACGTGATCAGTGCATGATCAGCCACGTGATCAGTGCATGATCAGTCACGTGATCAGTGCATGATCAGTCACGTGATCAGTGCATGATCAGCCATCGTGATCATCAGTGCATGATGATCAGTGCGTGATCAGTGCATGATCAGTGATGATCATGATCATGATGCATGATCATGATCACGTGATCAGTGCATGATCAGCCGCGTGATCAGTGCATGATCAGCCACGTGATCAGTGCATGATCAGCCAGCCACGTGATCAGTGCATGATCAGCCATCATCAGCCGTGTGATGTGCATGATCAGCCACGTGATCAGTGCATGATCAGTCACGTGATCAGTGCATGCATCAGTGTGTGTGTGATCAGTGCATGATCAGTCAGTCACGTGATCAGTGCATGATCAGCCACGTGATCAGTGCATGATCAGCCACGTGATCAGTGCATGATCAGTCACGTGATCAGTGCATGATCAGTCACGTGATCAGTGTGATGCATGATCAGCCACGTGATCAGTGCATGATCATCAGTGCAGTGCATGATCAGTGATCAGTGCATGATCAGCCACGTGATCAGTGCATGATCAGCCACGTGATCAGTGCATGATCCATGAGTGCGTGATCAGTGCATGATCAGTGCCACGTGATCAGTGCATGATCAGATCATCACGTGATCAGTGCATGATCAGCCACGTGATCAGTGCATGATCAGCCACGTGATCAGTGCATGTGCATGATCATCGTGTCATGTGATCAGTGCATGATCAGTCACGTGATCAGTGCATGATCAGATCACGTGATCAGTGCATGATCAGCCACGTGATCAGTGCATGTCAGTCACGTGATCAGTGCAGTGTGATCGTGATCAGTGATGATCAGTCACGTGATCAGTGCATGATCAGTCACGTGATCAGTGCATGATCAGTCACGTGATCAGTGCATGATCATGATCAGTCATCAGTGATCAGTCAGTGCATGAGTCAGCACGTGATCAGTGCATGATCAGCCATGTGATCAGTGCATGATCAGATCACGTGATCAGTGCATGATCAGCCGTCGTGCATGATGTGCATGATCAGTGCGTGATGATCAGTGAGTGTGCATGATCATCAGTGCGTGATCAGTGCATGATCAGTCACGTGATCAGTGCATGATCAGTCGTGTGATCAGTGCATGATCAGCATGATCGTGATCAGTGCATGATCAGCCACGTGATCATCATGATCAGTGCGTGATCAGTGCATGATGTGATCAGTGCATGATCAGTCACGTGATCAGTGCATGATCAGCCACGTGATCAGTGCATGATCAGTCACGTGATCAGTGCATGATCAGTCACGATGATCAGTGCATGATCAGCCACGTGATCAGTGCATGATCAGCACGTGATCAGTGTGCATGCACGTGATCGCGTGATCAGTGCATGATCAGCCACGTGATCAGTGCATGATCAGCCAGTGTGATCAGTGCATGCGTGATCACGTGATCAGTGATCATGATCAGTCACGTGATCAGTGCATGATCAGCCACGTGATCAGTGCATGATCAGTCACGTGATCAGTGATCATCGTGATCAGTGCATGATCGTGATCAGTGCATGATCAGTGCGTGATCAGTGCATGATCATCAGCCACGTGATCAGTGCATGATCAGTCACGTGATCAGTGCATGATCAGTCACGTGATCAGTGCATGATCAGCCACGTGATCAGTGCATGATCAGTCACGATGATCAGTGCATCATGATCAGTGATCAGTGCATGATCAGTGCATGATCAGCATGATCGTGATCAGTGCATGATCAGTCACGTGATCAGTGCATGATCAGCACGTGATCAGTGCATGATCAGTCACGTGATCAGTGCATGATCAGGCACGTGATCAGTGCATGATCAGCCACGTGATCAGTGCATGATCAGGCACGTGATCAGTGCATGATCAGTCACGTGATCAGTGCATGATCATGATCATCAGCCACGTGATCAGTGCATGATCAGCATGATCAGTGCATGATGATCAGTGCATGATCAGTCGCGTGATCAGTGCATGATCAGCCACGTGATCAGTGCATGATCAGCCACGTGATCAGTGCATGATCAGCCACGTGATCAGTGCATGATCAGCCACGTGATCAGTGCATGATCAGAGTGCGTGATCAGTGCATGAGTGCACGATGATCGTGATCATGATCAGTCACGTGATCAGTGCATGATCGTGCGTGATCAGTGCATGATCAGTCAGTGCATCAGTGCAGTGATCAGTCGTGATCAGTGCACGTGATCAGTGATCAGTGATCAGTGCGTGATCAGTGCATGATCGTGATCAGTGCATGATCAGCCACGATCAGTGCATGATCAGATCACGTGATCAGTGCATGATCAGTCCACGTGATCAGTGCATGATCAGTCGTCATGTGATCATGTGATCGTGATCAGTGCATGATCAGTCACGTGATCAGTGTGATGATCATGATCATCACGTGATCAGTGCATGATCAGCCACGTGATCAGTGCATGATGATCAGCCACGTGATCAGTGCATGATCAGCCATCGTGATCAGTGCATGATCAGTGTGTGATCAGTGCGTGATCATGTGTGCATGATCAGCCACGTGATCAGTGCAGTGATCAGTCACGTGATCAGTGCATGATCAGATCGTGCGTGATCAGTGCATGATCAGCCACGTGATCAGTGCATGATCAGATCACGTGATCAGTGCATGATCAGTCACGTGATCAGTGCATGATCAGCCACGTGATCAGTGCATGATCAGCCACGTGATCAGTGCATGATCAGCCACGTGATCAGTGCATGATCAGTCAGTGTGATCAGTGCATGATGTGATCATCACGTGATCAGTGCATGATCAGCCACGTGATCAGTGCATGATCAGTCAGTGATCAGCGTGATCAGTCACGTGTGCATGATCAGCCACGTGATCAGTGCATGATCAGCACGTGATCAGTGCATGATCAGTCAGTGTGATCAGTGCATGATCAGTCACGTGATCAGTGCATGATCAGCCCCGTGATCAGTGCATGATCAGGCACGTGATCAGTGCATGATCAGTCACGTGATCAGTGCATGATCAGCCACGTGATCAGTGATGTGTGATCAGATCACGTGATCAGTGCATCATCAGCCACGTGATCAGTGCATGATCATGATCACGTGATCAGTGCATGATCAGCCACGTGATCAGTGCATGATCAGCCACGTGATCAGTGCATGATCAGTCACGTGATCAGTGCATGATCATCCGCGTGATCAGTGCATGATCAGTCACGTGATGTGTGCATGATCAGTGTGATCGTGATCAGTGTGCATGATCAGTCACGTGATCAGTGCATGATCAGCCACGTGATCAGTGCATGATCATCAGTGCGTGATCAGTGCATGATCATCCATGTGATCAGTGATCAGTGCATGATCATCCGTGTGATCAGTGCATGATCATCAGCGTGATCAGTGCATGATCAGCCACGTGATCAGTGCATGATCAGGCACGTGATCAGTGCATGATCAGCACGTGATCAGTGCATGATCAGTCACGTGATCAGTGCATGATCAGCCATGTGATCAGTGCATGATCAGCCACGTGATCAGTGCATGATCAGCCACGTGATCAGTGCATGATCAGTCATCAGTGATCAGTGTGCATGATCATCAGTGCATGATCAGTGCGTGATCAGTGATGATGATGCCACGTGATCAGCATGATCATGTGATCAGTGTCACGTGATCAGTGCATGATCAGTCACGTGATCAGTGTGCATGATCAGCCACGTGATCAGTGCATGATCAGTCACGTGATCAGTGTGCATGATCAGTCAGCGTGATCAGTGCATGATCAGATCACGTGTGATCAGTGCATGATCAGTCACGTGATCAGTGCATGATCAGCCACGTGATCAGTGCATGATCAGTCACGTGATCAGTGCATGATCAGCACGTGATCAGTGCATGATCAGTGTGATCGTGTGATCGATCAGCCATGTGTGCATGATCAGCCACGTGATCAGTGCATGATCAGTCACGTGATCAGTGCATGATCAGCACGTGATCAGTGCATGATCAGCCACGTGATCAGTGCATGATCAGCACGTGATGATCAGTGCATGATCAGTCACGTGATCAGTGCATGATCAGCCACGTGATCAGTGCATGATCAGCCACGTGATCAGTGCATGATCAGTGCGTGATCAGTGCGTGATCAGTGCATGCATCAGTCACGTGATGATCAGCATGATCAGTCACGTGATCAGTGCATGATCAGCCACGTGATCAGTGCATGATCAGCCACGTGATCAGTGCATGATCACGTGATCAGTCGTGATCAGTGCATGATCAGTGCATGTGATCAGTGATCAGTGCATGATCAGCCACGTGATCAGTGCATGATCAGCCACGTGATCAGTGCATGATCAGCCACGTGATCAGTGCATGATCATCACGTGATCAGTGCATGATCAGTCACGTGATCAGTGCATGATCAGTCACGTGATCAGTGCATGATCAGTGATCATGATCAGTGCAGTGATCAGCCACGTGATCAGTGCATGATCAGTCACGTGATCAGTGCATGATCAGCCACGTGATCAGTGCATGATCAGCCACGTGATCAGTGCATGATCAGCCACGTGATCAGTGCATGTGTGCACGTGATCAGTGCATGATCAGCCACGTGATCAGTGCATGATCATCCACGTGATCAGTGCATGATCAGCCACGTGATCAGTCAGTGCATGATCAGATCATGTGATCAGTGCATGATCACGTGATCAGTGCATGATCAGCCACGTGATCAGTGCATGATCATCACGTGTGATCAGTGCATGATCAGTCACGTGATCAGTGCATGATCAGCACGTGATCAGTGCATGATCAGTCAGCGTGATCAGTGCATGATCAGTGTGATCAGTGTGATCAGTGCATGCATCATCATGTGATCAGTGCATGATCAGCCACGTGATCAGTGCATGATCAGCCGTGATCAGTGCATGATCAGATCATCGTGATCAGTGCATGATCAGCCACGTGATCAGTGCATGATCAGCCACGTGATCAGTGCATGATCAGCCACGTGATCAGTGCATGATCATCACGTGATCAGTGCATGATCAGTCACGTGATCAGTGTGCATGATCAGCCACGTGATCAGTGCATGATCAGCACGTGATCAGTGCATGATCAGTCACGTGATCAGTGCATGATCATGCATGATCAGTGCATGATCAGCCACGTGATCAGTGCATCATCAGTCGTGATCAGTGCATGATCAGCCACACGTGATCGTGATCAGTGCATGATCAGTCACGTGATCAGTGCATGATCAGTCACGTGATCAGTGCATGATCATCAGTGATCAGTGTGATCAGTGCATGATCAGCCACGTGATCAGTGCATGATCAGATCACGTGATCAGTGCATGATCATGATCAGCGTGATCAGTGCATGATCATGCCACGTGATCAGTGTGATGATCAGTGATCATGCACGTGATCAGTGCATGATCAGCACGTGATCAGTGCATGATCAGCCGTGATCAGTGCATGATCAGTGCGTGATCAGTGCATGATCAGCACGTGATCATCCACGTGATCAGTGCATGATCAGTCCATGTGATCAGTGCATGATGATCACGTGATCAGTGCATGATCAGCCACGTGATCAGTGCATGATCAGCCACGTGATCAGTGCATGATCAGTCGTGATCAGTGCATGATCAGCACGTGATCAGTGCATGATCAGTCACGTGATCAGTGCATGATCAGCCACGTGATCAGTGCATGATCAGCCACGTGATCAGTGCATGATCAGTCACGTGATCAGTGCATGATCAGCCACGTGATCAGTGCATGATCAGTGCGTGATCAGTGTGCATGATCATCGTGAGTGCATGATCAGTCACGTGATCAGTGCATGATCAGCCACGTGATCAGTGCATGATCAGTCACGTGATCAGTGCATGATCAGCCACGTGTGATCAGTGCATGATCAGATCAGTGCGTGATCAGTGCATGATCAGTCACGTGATCAGTGCATGATCAGTCACGTGATCAGTGCATGATCAGTCACGTGATCAGTGCATGATCAGTGCGCGTGATCAGTGCATGATCAGTCACGTGATCAGTGCATGATCAGTGCGTGATCAGTGCATGATCATCAGTCACACGTGATCAGTGCATGATCAGTCACGTGATCAGTGCATGATCAGTCACGTGATCAGTGCATGATCAGCACGTGATCAGTGCATGATCAGTCACGATCAGTGCATGATCAGCCGTGATCAGTGCATGATCATGATCACGTGTGATCAGTGCATGATCAGTGCCACGTGTGATCAGTGCATGATCAGTCACGATGATCAGTGCATGATCAGCCACGTGATCAGTGCATGATCAGCCACGTGATCAGTGCATTGATCAGCCACGTGATCAGTGCATGATCAGTGCATGATCAGTCACGTGATCAGATCATGATCAGCAGTGATCGTGATCATGTGCATGATCAGTCATGTGATCAGTGCATGATCAGCCACGTGATCAGTGCATGATCAGTCATGATCAGTGCAGTGATGATCAGTGTGATCAGTGCATGATCAGTCCACGTGATCAGTGCATGATCAGTCACGTGATCAGTGCATGATCAGTGCAGTGATCAGCGTGATCAGTGCATGATCAGTCACGTGATCAGTGCATGATCAGTCACGTGATCAGTGCATGATCAGTCCACGTGATCAGTGCATGATCAGTCACGTGATCAGTGCATGATCAGTCACGTGATCAGTGCATGATCAGCCACATGATCAGTGCATGATCAGTCACGTGATCAGTGTGCATGATCAGTGATCATCGTGATCAGTGCATGATCAGCGTGATGATGATCAGTGCATGATCAGTCACGTGATCAGTGCATGATCAGTCACGTGATCAGTGCATGATCAGCCACGTGATCAGTGCATGATCAGCCACGTGATCAGTGCATGATCCACGCGTGACGTGATCAGTGCATGCATGATCGTGATCATCATGTGATCATGCATGATCGTGATCAGTGACATGATCACGTGATCAGTGCATGATCAGCCACGTGATCAGTGCATGCAGTGCGTGATCAGTGCATGATCAGTGCGTGATCAGTGCATGATCAGCCACGTGATCAGTGCATGATCAGCATCACGTGATCAGTGCATGATCAGTCACGTGATCAGTGCATGATCAGTCACGTGATCAGTGTGCATGATCAGATCAGTGATCGTGATCAGTGCATGATCAGCCACGTGATCAGTGCATGATCATCCACACGTGATCAGTGCATGATCAGCCACGTGATCAGTGCATGATCAGCCACGTGATCAGTGCATGATCAGTCACGTGATCAGTGCATGATCAGATCACATGATCAGTGCATGATCAGTCACGTGATCAGTGCATGATCAGCCACGTGATCAGTGCATGATCAGATCGCAGGTGATCAGTCATGTGATCAGTGTGATCAGTGATCAGTCACGTGATCAGTGCATGATCAGGCTCGTGATCAGTGCATGATCAGCCACGTGATCAGTGCATGCATGATGCATGATCAGTCGCGTGATCAGTGCATGATCAGCCACGTGATCAGTGCATGATCAGCCACGTGATCAGTGCATGATCAGTCACGTGATCAGTGCATGATCAGTCACGTGATCAGTGCATGATCAGTGATCACGTGATCAGTGCATGATCAGCCACGTGATCAGTGCATGATCAGTTGATCGTGATCAGTGCATGATCAGTCACGTGATCAGTGCATGATCAGATCACGTGATCAGTGCATGATGATCAGTCATCGTGATCAGTGCATGATGATCAGTCACGTGATCAGTGCATGATCAGTCACGTGATCAGTGCATGATCAGTCACGTGATCAGTGCATGATCAGTGATCGTGATCAGTGCATGATCAGCCACGTGATCAGTGCATGATCAGTCACGTGATCAGTGTGAATGATCAGCCGTGATCAGTGCATGATCAGCCACGTGATCAGTGCATGATCAGTGTGTGATCAGTGCATGATCAGTCATGTGATCAGTGCATGATCAGCCACGTGATGATGTGATGATGATCACGTGATCAGTGCATGATCGTGATCAAGTGCATGATCAGCCACGTGATCAGTGCATGATCAGATCAGTGTGCGTGATCAGTGCATGATCATCGTGATGTCGTGATCAGTGCATGATCAGCCATCGTGATCAGTGCATGATGTGCATGTGATCAGTGCATGATCAGCACATGATCAGTGCGTGATCAGTGCATGATCAGTGCATGTGATCAGTGCATGATCAGCCACGTGATCATGCATGATCAGCCACGTGATCAGTGCATGATCAGCATGATCAGTGTGATCAGTGCATGATCAGTCACGTGATCAGTGCATGATCAGTCACGTGATCAGTGCATGATCAGCCACGTGATCAGCATGATCAGCCACGTGATCAGTGCATGATCAGGCAGGTGATCAGTGCATGATCAGTCACGTGATCAGTGCATGATCAGCCACGTGATCAGTGCATGATCAGCACGTGATCAGTGCATGATCAGTCACGTGATCAGTGCATGATCAGCCACGTGATCAGTGCATGATCAGCCACGTGATCAGTGCATGATCATCGTGATCAGTGCATGATCAGGCACGTGATCAGTGCATGATCAGTCACGTGATCAGTGCATGATCAGCACGTGATCAGTGCATGATCAGTGCATGATCAGATCACGTGATCAGTGCATGATCATCAGTCACGTGATCAGTGCATGATCAGCCATCGTGATCAGTGCATGATCATGCATGATCGTGATCAGTGCATGATGATCGTGTGATCAGTGCATGATCAGCCACGTGATCAGTGCATGATCAGCCACGTGATCAGTGCATGATCAGCCACGTGATCAGTGCATGATCAGCCACGTGATCAGTGCATGATCAGCCACGTGATCAGTGCATGATCAGCCACGTGATCAGTGCATGATCAGCCACGTGATCAGTGCATGATCAGTCACGTGATCAGTGCATGATCAGCCACGTGATCAGTGCATGATCAGCCACGTGATCAGTGCATGATCAGCCACGTGATCAGTGCATGATCAGCCACGTGATCAGTGCATGATCAGTCACGTGATCAGTGCATGATCAGCCACGTGATCAGTGCATGATCAGTCACGTGATCAGTGCATGATCAGCCACGTGATCAGTGCATGATCAGCCACGTGATCAGTGCATGATGATCAGCCACGTGATCAGTGCATGATCATCAGTCGTGATCAGTGTGATGATCAGTCACGTGATCAGTGCATGATCAGTCACGTGATCAGTGCATGATCAGCCACGTGATCAGTGCATGATCAGCCACGTGATCAGTGCATGATCATCAGCACGTGATCAGTGCATGATCAGTCACGTGATCAGTGCATGATCAGCCACGTGATCAGTGCATGATCAGCCACGTGATCAGTGCATGATCAGTCACGTGATCAGTGCATGATCAGCCACGTGATCAGTGCATGATCAGCCACGTGATCAGTGCATGATCAGCCACGTGATCAGTGCATGTGCATCAGCCACGTGAGTCATGATCATGATCAGCCACGTGATCAGTGCATGATCAGCCACGTGATCAGTGCATGATCAGTCACGTGATCAGTGCATGATCAGTCACGTGATCAGTGCATGATCAGCCACGTGATCAGTGCATGATCAGCCACGTGATCAGTGTGCATGATCAGTGCATCAGTGCATGTGATCACGTGATCAGTGCATGATCAGCCACGTGATCAGTGCATGATGATCAGCCACGTGTGATCAGTGCATGATCAGCCACGTGATCAGTGCATGATCAGCCACGTGATCAGTGCATCATCAGTCACGTGATCAGTCATGATGCCATGTGATCAGTGCATGATCAGTCACGTGATCAGTGCATGATCAGCCGCGTGATCAGTGCATGATCAGCCACGTGATCAGTGCATGATCAGCCACGTGATCAGTGCATGATCAGCCACGTGATCAGTGCATGATCAGCCACCGTGATGATCAGTGCATGATCAGTCACGTGATCAGTGCATGATCAGCCACGTGATCAGTGCATGATCAGATCACGTGATCAGTGCATGATCAGCCACGTGATCAGTGCATGATCAGCCACGTGATCAGTGCATGATCAGCCACGTGATCAGTGCATGATCAGATCACGTGATCAGTGCATGATCAGTCACGTGATCAGTGCATGATCAGCCACGTGATCAGTGCATGATCAGTCACGTGATCAGTGCATGATCAGCCACGTGATCAGTGCATGATCAGCCACGTATCAGTGCATGATCAGCCACGTGATCAGTGCATGATCAGTCACGTGATCAGTGCAGTGCATGATCATGCCACGTGATCAGTGCATGATCAGCCACGTGATCAGTGCATGATCAGTCACGTGATCAGTGCATGATCATCAGTGCATGATCAGCTTCGTGATCAGTGCATGATCAGCCACGTGATCAGTGCATGATCAGTCACGAGATCAGTGCATGATCAGCTTCGTTATCAGTGCATGATCAGCCACGTGATCAGTGTATGATCAGCCACGTGATCAATGCATGATCAGCCACGTGATCAGTGCATGATCAGCCTTGTGATCAGTGCATGAACAGTCACGTGATCAGTGCATGATCAGCCACGTGATCAGTGCATGATCAGTCACGTGATCAGTGCATGATCAGTCACGTGATCAGTGCATGATCAGCTACGTGATCAGTGCATGATCAGTCACGTGATCAGTGCATGATCAGCCCACGTGATCAGTGCATGATCAGCCACGTGATCAGTGCATGATCAGTCACGTGATCAGTGCATGATCAGCCACGTGATCAGTGCATGATCAGTCACACGGATCAGTGCATGATGATCATCAGTGCATGTGATCACGTGTCAGTGCATGATCAGCCACGTGATCAGTGCATGATCAGCCACGTGATCAGTGCATGATCAGCCACGTGATCAGTGCATGATCAGCCACGTGATCAGTGCATGATCAGCCACGTGATCAGTGCATGATCAGCCACGTGATCAGTGCATGATCAGCCACGTGATCAGTGCATGATCAGCCACGTGATCAGTGCATGATCAGCAGCGTGTGTGATCAGTGCATGATCAGCCACGTGATCAGTGCAGTGCATGATCAGCCACGCGTGATCAGTGCATGATCAGCCACGTGATCAGTGCATGATCAGCCACGTGATCAGTGCATGATCAGCCACGTGATCAGTGCATGATCAGCACGTGATCAGTGCATGATCAGCCACGTGATCAGTGCATGATCAGTCACGTGATCAGTGCATGATCAGTCAGCGTGATCAGTGCATGATCATCAGCCACGTGATCAGTGCATGATCAGTGATCGCGTGATCAGTGCATGATGATCATCAGCATCGTGATCAGTGATCAGTCATGATCAGCCACGTGATCAGTGCATGATGATCAGTCACGTGATCAGTGCATGCGTGATCATGATCAGTGCATCACGTGATCAGTGCATGATCAGTCACGTGATCAGTGCATGATCAGCCACGTGATCAGTGCATGATCAGCCACGTGATCAGTGCATGATCAGCCACGTGATCAGTGCATGATCAGCCACGTGATCAGTGCATGATCAGCCACGTGATCAGTGCATGATCAGCCACGTGATCAGTGCATGATCAGCCACGTGATCAGTGCATGATCAGCCACGTGATCAGTGCATGATCAGCCACGTGATCAGTGCATGATCAGCCACGTGATCAGTGCATGATCAGTCACGTGATCAGTGATGAGTGCATGATCAGCCACGTGATCAGTGCATGATCAGCCACGTGATCAGTGCATGATCAGTCACGTGATCAGTGCATGATCAGTCGTGATCAGTGCGTGATCAGTGTGATCAGTGATCAGTGCGTGATCAGTGTGATCGTGATCAGTGCGTGATCAGTGCATGATCAGCCACGTGATCAGTGCATGATCAGTCATGTGATCAGTGCATGATCATCAGTCACGTGATCAGTGCATGATCAGCCACGTGATCAGTGCATGATCAGCCACGTGATCAGTGCATGATCAGTCACGTGATCAGTGCATGATCAGCCACGTGATCAGTGCATGATCAGCCACGTGATCAGTGCATGATCATCACGTGATCAGTGCATGATCATGATCACGTGATCAGTGCATGATCAGTCACGTGATCAGTGCATGATCAGTCACGTGATCAGTGTGCATGATCAGCCACGTGATCAGTGCATGATCAGCCACGTGATCAGTGCATGATCAGCCACGTGATCAGTGCATGATCAGCCACGTGATCAGTGCATGATCAGCCACGTGATCAGTGCATGATCAGCCACGTGATCAGTGCATGATCAGCCACGTGATCAGTGTGCATGATCAGTCACGTGATCAGTGCATGATCAGTGATCAGTGCGTGATCAGTGCATGATCAGTCATGATGATCAGTGCATGATCAGCCACGTGATCAGTGCATGATCATGATCCACGTGATCAGTGCATGATCAGCCACGTGATCAGTGCATGATCAGCCACGTGATCAGTGCATGATCAGTCACGTGATCAGTGCATGATCAGCCACGTGATCCATGTGATCAGTGCAGTGTGATCAGCCACGTGATCAGTGCATGATCAGCCACGTGATCAGTGCATGATCAGCCACGTGATCAGTGCATGTGCAGTCTCGTGATCAGTGTATGATCAGGCACGTGATCAGTGCATGATCAGCCACGTGATCATTGCATGATCAGCCACGTGATCAGTGCATGCACAGTCACGTGATCAGTGCATGATCAGCCACGTGATCAGTGCATGATCAGCCACGTGATCAGTGCATGATCAGCCACGTGATCAGTGCATGATCAGTCACGTGATCAGTGTGCATGATCAGCCGTGTGATCAGTGTGCATGATCAGTGATCAGTGATGATCAGTCGTGATCAGTGATGATCAGCCATGCGTGATCGTGATCAGTGCATGATCAGTCACGTGATCGTGTGCATGATCAGCCACGATCAGTGCATGATCAGCCACGTGATCAGTGCATGATCAGATCAGCCACGTGATCAGTGCATGATCAGTGCGTGATCAGTGCATGATCAGCATCAGTCAGTGCATGATCAGTGCATGATCAGTGCATGCATGAGCCACGTGATCAGTGTGATCAGCACGTGATCAGTGCATGATCAATCACGTGATCAGTGCATGATCAGTCACGTGATCAGTGCATGATCAGTCACGTGATCAGTGCATGATCAGTCACGTGATCAGTGCATGATCAGCCACGTGATCAGTGTGCATGATCAGTCACGTGATCAGTGCATGATCAGCCACGTGATCAGTGCATGATCAGCCACGTGATCAGTGCATGATCAGCCACGTGATCAGTGCATGATCAGCCACGTGTGATCAGTGCATGATCAGCCACGTGATCAGTGCATGATGATCAGATCACGTGATCAGTGCATGATCATCAGTCACGTGATCAGTGCATGATCAGTCACGTGATCAGTGCATGATCAGCTGCGTGATCAGTGCATGATCAGCCACGTGATCAGTGCATGTCAGTCACGTGATCAGTGCATGATCAGCCACGTGATCAGTGCATGATCAGTGCGTGATCAGTGCATGATCATGTGATCAGTGATGAGTGTGCGTGATCAGCATGATCAGTGCGTGAGTGCGTGTCAGTGCATGATCAGTGCGTGATCAGTGCATGATTGCCACGTGATCAGTGCATGTGATCAGTCACGTGATGATCGTCCGTGATCAGTGCATGATCAGCCGCGTGATCAGTGTGCATGATCAGCCACGTGATCAGTGCATGATCAGCCACGTGATCAGTGCATGATCAGCCACGTGATCAGTGCATGATCAGTCCGTGATCAGTGCATGATCAGCCACGTGATCAGTGCATGATCAGCCACGTGATCAGTGCATGATCAGCCACGTGATCAGTGCATGATCAGCCACGTGATCAGTGCATGATCAGTCGTGATCAGTGCATGATCAGTCACGTGATCAGTCAGTGCATGATCAGTGCGTGATCAGTGCATGATCAGTGCGTGATCAGTGCAGCGTGATCGTGTCACGTGATCATCAGTGATCAGTGCATGATCAGCCACGTGATCAGTGCATGATCAGTCACGTGATCAGTGTGCATGATCATCAGTCACGTGATCAGTGCATGATCAGCCACGTGATCAGTGCATGATCAGTCACGTGATCAGTGCATGATCAGTCACGTGATCAGTGCATGATCAGCCACGTGATCAGTGCATGATCAGCCACGTGATCAGTGCATGATCAGCCACGTGATCAGTGCATGATCAGTCACGTGATCAGTGTGCATGATCAGCCACGTGATCAGTGCATGATCAGCCACGTGATCAGTGCATGATCAGTCACGTGATCAGTGCATGATGATCAGCCACGTGATCAGTGCATGATCAGCCACGTGATCAGTGCATGATCAGCCACGTGATCAGTGCATGATCAGTCACGTGATCAGTGCATGATCAGCCACGTGATCAGTGCATGATCAGCCACGTGATCAGTGCATGATCAGTCACGCGTGATCAGTGCATGATCAGTCACGCGTGATCAGTGCATGATCAGCCACGTGATCAGTGCATGATCAGTCCACGTGATCAGTGCATGATCAGCCACGTGATCAGTGCATGATCAGCCACGTGATCAGTGCATGATCACGTGATCAGTGTGCATGATCAGCCACGTGATCAGTGCATCAGCCACGTGATCAGTGCATGATCAGTCACGTGATCAGTGCATGATCAGCCACGTGATCAGTGCATGATCATCAGCCGCGTGATCAGTGCATGATCACGTGATCACGTGATCAGTGCATGCATCAGTCACGTGATCAGTGCATGATCAGCCACGTGATCAGTGCATGATCAGCCACGTGATCAGTGCATGATCAGCCACGTGATCAGTGCATGATCAGTGTCGTGCGTGATCAGTGTGTGATCAGTCGCGTGATCAGTGCATGATCAGCCACGTGATCAGTGCATGATCAGTCACGTGATCAGTGCATGATCAGCCACGTGATCAGTGCATGATCAGCCACGTGATCAGTGCATGATCAGCCACGTGATCAGTGCATGATCAGCCCGCGTGATCAGTGCATGATCAGTCACGTGATCAGTGCATGATCAGTCACGTGATCAGTGCATGATCAGCCACGTGATCAGTGCATGATCAGCCACGTGATCAGTGCATGATCAGCCACGTGATCAGTGTGCATGATCAGCCACGTGATCAGTGCATGATCAGTCACGTGATCAGTGCATGATCAGTCACGTGATCAGTGCATGATCAGCCAGCGTGATCAGTGCATGATCAGCCGCGTGATCAGTGCATGATCAGCCACGTGATCAGTGCATGATCAGCCACGTGATCAGTGCATGATCATCCACGTGATCAGTGCATGATCAGCCACGTGATCAGTGCATGATCAGCCACGTGATCAGTGCATGATCAGCCACGTGATCAGTGCATGATCAGTCACGTGATCAGTGCATGATCAGCCACGTGATCAGTGCATGATCAGCCACGTGATCAGTGCATGATCAGCCACGTGATCAGTGCATGATCAGTCACGTGATCAGTGCATGATCAGCCACGTGATCAGTGCATGATCACCCACGTGATCAGTGCATGATCAGCCACGTGATCAGTGCATGATCAGCCCCATGATCAATGCATGCACAGCCACGTGCCCAGTGCATGATTAGCCACGTCATCAGTGCATGATCAGCCACGTGATCAGTGCATGATCAGCACGTGATCAGTGCATGATCAGCCACGTGATCAGTGCATGATCAGTTCGTGATCAGTGCATGATCAGTCAGCGTGATCAGTGCATGATAGCCACGTGATCAGTGCATGATCAGTCACGTGATCAGTGCATGATCGTGATCAGTGCGTGATCAGCCACGTGATCAGTGCATGATCAGCCACGTGATCAGTGCATGATCAGTCCGCGTGATCAGTGCATGATCAGCCACGTGATCAGTGCATGATCAGTCGTGATCAGTGCATGATCAGCCACGTGATCAGTGCATGATCAGCCACGTGATCAGTGCATGATCAGCCACGTGATCAGTGCATGATCAGTCACGTGATCAGTGCATGATCAGCCGCGTGATCAGTGCATGATCAGCCACGTGATCAGTGCATGATCAGCCACGTGATCAGTGCATGATCATCTGTCACGTGATCAGTGCATGATCAGCTGCGTGATCAGTGCATGATCAGCCACGTGATCAGTGCATGATCAGCTGCGTGATCAGTGCATGATCATCTGCGTGATCAGTGCATGATCAGCTGCGTGATCAGTGCATGATCATCCACGTGATCAGTGCATGATCAGCCACGTGATCATGATCATGCATCAGTGCGTGATCAGTGCCTGTCGTGATCAGCCACGTGATCAGTGCATGATCAGTGCGTGTGATCAGTGCATGATCAGCCGCGTGATCAGTGCATCAGTGCGTGATCAGTGCATGATCAGTGCGTGATGCATCAGATCAGCCACGTGATCAGTGCATGATCAGTGCGTGATCAGTGCATGATCACGTGCGTGATCAGTGCATGATCAGCCACGTGATCAGTGCATGATCAGCCTGCGTGATCAGTGCATGATCAGCCACGTGATCAGTGCATGATCAGCCCGTGTGATCAGTGCATGATCAGCCACGTGATCAGTGCATGATCAGTCACGTGATCAGTGCATGATCAGCCACGTGATCAGTGCATGATCAGCCACGTGATCAGTGCATGATCAGTGCGTGATCAGTGCATGATCAGCCACGCGTGATCAGTGCATGATCAGCCACGTGATCAGTGCATGATCAGCCACGTGATCAGTGCATGATCAGCCACGTGATCAGTGCATGATCAGCCACGTGATCAGTGATCACGTGATCAGTGCATGATCAGCCACGTGATCAGTGCATGATCAGTCACGTGATCAGTGCATGATCAGGCACGTGATCAGTGCATGATCAGCCACGTGATCAGTGCATGATCAGTCATCGCGTGATCAGTGCATGATCAGCCACGTGATCAGTGCATGATCAGCCACGTGATCAGTGCATGATCAGCCACGTGATCAGTGCATGATCAGCCGCGTGATCAGTGCATGATCAGCCACGTGATCAGTGCATGATCAGCCACGTGATCAGTGCATGATCAGCCGCGTGATCAGTGCATGATCAGCCACGTGATCAGTGCATGATCAGCCACGTGATCAGTGCATGATCAGCCACGTGATCAGTGCATGATCAGCCCGTGATCAGTGCATGATCAGCCACGTGATCAGTGCATGATCAGCCACGTGATCAGTGCATGATCAGTCAGCGCGTGATCAGTGCATGATCAGCCACGTGATCAGTGCATGATCAGCCACGTGATCAGTGCATGATCAGCCACGTGATCAGTGCATGATCAGTCACGTGATCAGTGCATGATCAGAACCGTGATCAGTGCATGATCAGGCACGTGATCAGTGCATGATCAGTCCACGTGATCAGTGCATGATCAGATCACGTGATCAGTGTGATGATCATGATCAGCACGTGATCAGTGCATGATCAGTCACGTGATCAGTGCATGATCAGCTGCGTGATTAGTGCATGATCAGCCACGTGATCAGTGCATGATCTGCCACGTGAACATTGCATGTTCAGCCACGTGATCAGTGCATGCACAATCTCGTGATCAGTGCATGATCAGCCACGTGATCAGTGCATGATCAGGCACGTGATCAGTGCATGATCAGGCGTGATCAGTGCATGATCAGTGCATGATCAGTGCGTGATCAGTGCGTGATCAGTGCATGATCAGGCGTGATCAGTGCATGATCAGCCACGTGATCAGTGCATGATCAGCCACGTGATCAGTGCATGATCAGTCGCGTGATCAGTGCATGATCAGCCACGTGATCAGTGCATGATCAGTCACGTGATCAGTGCATGATCAGCCGCGTGATCAGTGCATGATCAGCCGCGTGATCAGTGCATGATCAGCCCGCGTGATCAGTGCATGATCAGCCACGTGATCGTGCATGATCAGCCACGTGATCAGTGCATGATCAGCCACGTGATCAGTGCATGATCAGTCACGTGATCAGTGCATGATGATCAGATCAGTGCGTGATCAGTGCATGATCAGCCACGTGATCAGTGCATGATCAGCCGCGTGATCAGTGCATGATCAGCCACGTGATCAGTGCATGATCAGCGCGTGATCAGTGCATGATCAGCCACGTGATCAGTGCATGATCAGCCGCGTGATCAGTGCATGATCAGCCACGTGATCAGTGCATGATCAGTCACGTGATCAGTGCATGATCAGCCGCGTGATCAGTGCATGATCAGCCGCGTGATCAGTGCATGATCAGCCACGTGATCAGTGCATGATCAGCCATCGTGATCAGTGCATGATCAGCCACGTGATCAGTGCATGATCAGCCACGTGATCAGTGCATGATCAGCCACGTGATCAGTGCATGATCAGCCGTGCGTGATCAGTGATCAGCCCGTGATCAGTGCATGATCAGCCCGTGATCAGTGATCAGTGTGCCGTGATCAGTGCATGATCAGTGTCATGATCAGCATGATCAGTGCGTGATCAGTCCGTGATCTGTGTGATGATCAGTCACGTGATCAGTGCATGATCAGCCAGCGTGATCAGTGCATGATCAGCCACGTGATCAGTGCATGATCAGCCACGTGATCAGTGCATGATCAGTGCGTGATCAGTGCATGATCAGTGCGTGATCAGTGCATGATCAGCCACGTGATCAGTGCATGATCAGCCACGTGATCAGTGCATGATCAGTGCGTGATCAGTGCATGATCAGCCACGTGATCAGTGCATGATCAGCCACGTGATCAGTGCATGATCAGCCACGTGATCAGTGCATGATCAGTCACGTGATCAGTGCATGATCAGCCACGTGATCAGTGCATGATCAGCCACGTGATCAGTGCATGATCAGTGCGTGATCAGTGCGTGATCGTGGTGCATGATCAGTCACGTGATCAGTGCATGATCAGTCACGTGATCAGTGTATGATCAGCCACGTGATCAGTGCATGATCAGCCACGTGATCAGTGCATGATCAGCCACGTGATCAGTGCATGATCAGCGCGTGATCGGTGCATGATCAGCCGCGTGATCAGTGCATGATCAGCTCACGTGATCAGTGCGCGATCTGATCACCCACGTGATCAGTGCATGTTCAGCCAAGTGATCAGTGCATCGCGTAGTGATGTGGTGCATGGTCATCTTCGTCTTCGGTGCATGATCGGCCGTGATCAGTGCCTGGTACAGTCAGGCACGTGAAGAGTTGCGTGATAATCTGTCGCGATATCGGTGTAGCAAGTTTATAGCCAGGTTATCAGCGCGCTGATCAGCCAGGTGATCAGTGCATGCAGTCGTGATCGTGAATAATGCC
>NW_027220142.1:0-34332 GCF_027580195.1 Bos mutus
GGCTGAACCATACTCAGTTTTACCTGTGTATCACATATTTCTCATCTGTTCATCTATCAAATGACCTGAGTTGCTTCCACCTTTTAGATATTGTGAGTAATGCTGCTGTGAATGTGATTTTACAGATACATAGTTAAGACACTGAGTTCAGTTCCTTTGGGTATATGCTGTTTGCCAAAGCTTTTCACTTTTGTCTCAGATTCAAGGATTTGTTAACAAAATAAGCAGCTCATTATATACAAATAAATAATACAGATATTTATTAGAGAATTATCTAGCTTACTCTCAATATACTAATATTAAAAGAAGAGACTGCCAACAAAGGTCCATCTAGTCATGGCTACGGTTTTTCCAGTAATCATATATGGATGTGAGAGTTGGACCATAAAGAAAGCTGATCACAGAAGAATTGATGCTTTTGAACTGTGGTGTTGGAGAAGACTCTTGAAAGTCCCTTGGACTGCAACAAGATCCAACCAGTCCATCCTAAGGGTAATCAGTCCTGAACATTCATTAGAAGGATTGATGTTGAAGCTGGAACTCCAATACTTTGGCCATTTGATGTGAAGAGCTGACTCATTGGAAAAGACCCTGATGCTGGGAAAGCTTGAAAGCAGGAGGAGAACGGGAAGACAGAGGATGAGATGGTTGGATGGCATCACTGATTCGATGAGTTTGAGTAAGCTCCAGGAGTTGGTGAGGGACTGGGAGGCCTGGCATGCTGCAGTCCATGGGGTCACAAAGAATCAGACATGACTGAGTAACTGAAATGAAAAGAAAAGGGAAAAGAAAGAGCAGAGAGTACATCACCAAATTGGATTTAGACCAACATCCAGACTTAATCAGCTTTGAGAAGTCCTGTGTCATATCAGAGAGGCATATCTGGAGTCCCAGGCAGCTGGGAAAGGGTCCCAGGCACCTCATCCACTCTGTGGGTGAAACTTCAAAAATTGCAGTTCGGGTTCCACTTCTAATCCCAGGATGGTCACCAACTGATATCATCATCAATCCATGAGCAAATTGCAGCTCTGATTTCATGTTAATGCTATTTGTTTTGTCTTGTAAAACTTGAAATGTGACTAAACCTGAGGCTTGGTTGGCCAGGCCCTCCTCCAGGGGTTCAACAATCTCAAGATTTCTCCCTCCTCTTATCTCTGGTGCTGCAAGTCTTACCCTCACAGCAGGTAGTCACTCCCAGTCACTCCCAGTCAGGGCAGTATCCAGGCAGGTTAGAAGCAAGGTCAGAAGCCTGCTCTGCTTTGTCTCTGAAGCCTAAACAGCACTATTTATTTAATTTCCCTGATATATGCCTGGAAGTAAAATTGCTGGATCATGTGACAATACAATATTTAATTTTTTTGAGGCTCTACCATACTGTTTTTCATAGTGGCTGCATCGTTACTACACACTGCCACGAGTCTCATTATTGTGTTGATAGCTTTTATTCTTGTCTGTGTGCTGGGGACCCTGATAAGGTCTTCTGTGAATTTTTCTAGTTTTTAAAATTGAGCTACAATTTACATATTAGAAGCTTTGCTTCTTTTAAGTGTATAATTCAATGGCTTTTAATACAGTCACAGGGTTCTGCAAAAATTCTTCTATCAAGTTCCAAAATATTTCCCATGAGATTTTTTTGACTTTTCCATTCCTCTCTTCCCTTAGCTTCTGGTAATCACTAATCTACTTTCTGTCTCTTGGGGAAGGGAATGGCAACCCACTCCAGTATTCTTGCCTGGAAAACTCCATGGACAGAGGAGCCTGGTGGGCTACAGTCCATGGGGTCGCAAAGAGTTGGACACGACTGAGCAAATAAGCACAATTGTTGTCTCTATGGGTTAGATTGTTCTGGACATTCGATGAAAGGGAATCATATAATTTGTGGTCTTCTGTGACTGACTTTCTAGAGTTTGTTTTCAGGGTTCACCTATGTGGTAGTAAGGATTATATTTATATATATATTTATTTATTTAAAGCTGAATTATATTCCATTGTATGAAGGGACCTCATTTTGTTTATCTGCTCATCAGCTAACAGACATTTGGATTGTTTCCTTGTTTTGGCTGTAAGGAATAATGCTTCTATGAATGTCTCTATATAAATTTTTGTGTTGATATGTATTTTCCCTTCTCTTGCATTTATATGGGGGTCATGTGGTAATTCTGTTTAACCTTGAGTAGAACTGCCAAACTGTTTGTACACTGTGTGTTCCCACCCCCTGTATTTTCAGATTCCAGCTTTGAAACATTCTTACCAACACTTGCTATAACCTGTAGTTTAGTTTAGCCATCCTGCTCGAGTTTAGCCATCCCACTAGACATGAAGCGCTATCTCATTGTGGTTTTGATTTCTGTCTTCCTGATAGCTAATGACGAGCGTCTCTTCATGCATTTGTTGAGCATTTGTATGTCTTCTTTGGAGAAATGGCGTGTTTGACTCCTTTGTTCAGTTCCAGTTGAGTTCTCTTCTTCTTACGGCTGAATGGTATCTGCATTATTTAGCCCTCACAAGAGAAAGATGGTGCTACCACTGGCTCCTTCGTGTAGATGAAATGATCTGGGACATGGAAGGTCAACTGGTGGGAGAGCTAGAGTTCCCCTGCAGGCTTGTGAGACCCCGAACCTCAACTCTGAACCCTCAGCTACCATGTTTCTGTCCTAAGCTTCACCCTGTGATGTATTCACATGCCTGGTGTGAGTCACAGGAGTCCTAGCAGCAAGAGTTTCTCTGGTGAACAGAGAGCTTATAAGTCTTGAGGCCACCCTTCTACACAAGTCATCAGGGGTGTTGCTGAACTTCCCTTTTAAAATCATCAAATTGACCCAAAGCTTCCACTACCCATTCGCTTTGCTGACGCCAAAACAGCAAAACTTAAATACAGCTTCTGTGAGAGCATCTTTTTTTTTAAATAATGATTTGAATTTTTTAATTTAATTAATTGGGCTGTGTTGTGTCTGAGTTACCGCACATGGTATCTTTGTTGCATCATGCAGGATCTTTCAATGAGGCACATGGACTCTCTAGTTGAGATGTGATGTCCAGAGTGCTCGGGCTTGAGCTTCAGTAGTTTTTGCAGCACTCAAGGTCAGTAGATTTGGTGCACGGTGTTAGTTGCTCTGTGGCATGTGGGACCTTGGGTCCCTGACCCAGGGGTCGAACCCATGTGCCCTGCATTGCAAGGTGGATTCTTTACCACTGGACCACCAAGGAAGCCCTGACTTGAGAGCTTCTTCATGATGGTATACGAGATACACCATTGATGTGTCTGAGAAGGCTCAGCTGCTGAAAAGGCTAAAGAACAGCCATCTCTGGGGTCTGATCATATTTCTGGAGACACTCTAGTTCAGTAGGGCTAGACTGAAGGCCCAAGAATGTATGTTTCTTGCAAGCTCCCAGGTGGTGATGTAGGTCGGCCTATAGACCCCACTTTGAAGAACACAGAGCTGAGGCTCACTGAATTCATCCAATATCCTGCCTGGCTTCAAGTTTATCCAGTCCTTTTATCCAGCCTCTGTCCTCCTTATTCACAATTTCCTCTTAACTGAGAATAGGCATTGAACTGTTCTCTGAACAGAAATGGACTCATGCATGTCCCTGCTGTTTGCCCTTGTGTTCCCCTCATCTGGGCCTGCCATATGTGGGAAGCAGAATTCTAAGATGTCTCACAGGATTCTGCTCCATGGCAGGCACTCCTGTGTGATTCCCTTCCCCCTTGGGTGTGAGTCGACCCTGTGACTAGAAGGCAGCATCACTGCTATAACTTAGTTGCTGACCCATTGATACCGAGTCAGCCTAGAGGAAGAGCTATGACCAACCTAGACAGCATATTACAAAGCAGAGACGTGACTTTGCCAATAAAGGTCTGTCTAGTCAAAGCTATGGTTTTTCTAGTAGTCATGTATAGATGTGAGAGTTGGACCATAAAGAAGGCTGAGTGCTGAAGAATTGATTGATGCTTTTGAACTATGGTGTTGGAGAAGACACTTAAGAGTCCCTTGGACTGCAAGGAGATCCAACCAGTCCATCCTAAAGGAGATCAGTCCTGAATATTCATTGGAAGGATTGATGTTGAAGTTCCAATACTTTGGCCACCTGATGCGAACAGCTGACTCATTGGAAAAGACTCTGATGCTGGGAAAGACTGAGGGCAGAAAGAAAAGGGGGATGACAGAAGGTGAGATGGCATCACCAACTCAATGGACATGCCTTTGAGTGAATTCTGGGAGACAGTGAAGGACATGGAAGCCTGACATGCTGCAGTCCATGGGGTTGCCAACAGTTGGACACAACTTAGTGACTGAATGACAACAATAATTTTAAAATATTTTTGAAATTCAATGATTTTTGACCCGGAGAAATACCTGCAATGTGATAACCAGTGGCCAAGAGACTTCAAAGGAAGACAAACAATTTGCAAAGGTGATTTTCTCCTTATGTTCAAGTTGACAAGGATTTGCTTATCCTGCACATGGAAGGCTTACACCACTTAAAACAGCAGGGTTGATAACAAAAAAGAAAGTTTTCCATTTAAAACAGGGCTCACTGGGGACTGAAATTTCACCCATTCAGGGCTGAGTAGAGTGGAATGGTTCTTGAAAGCTTTTAAACATGGTGTTGGTCCCACTTAGAGGTCTATTTCATTCAGTTCAGTTCAGTCACTCAGTCATGTCTGACTCTTTGCGACCCCATGAATCACAGCACTCCAGGCCTCCCTGTCCATCATCAACTCCCAGAATTCACTCAAACTCACGTCCATCAAGTTGGTGATGCCATCCAGCCATCTCATCCTCTGTCATCCCCTTCTCCTCCTGTCCCCAATCCCTCCCAGCATCAGTCTTTTCCAGTGAGTCAACTCTTCACGTGAGGTAGCCAAAGTACTGGAGTTTCAGCTTTAGCATCACTCCTTCCAAAGAACACCCAGGACTGATCTCCTTTAGAACGGACTGGTTGGATCTCCTTGCAGTCCAAGGGACTCTCAAGAGCCTTCTCCAATACCACAATTCAAAAGCATTGATTCTTCAGCACTCAGCCTTCTTCACAGTCCAACTCTCACATCTATACATGACTACTGGGAAAACCATAGCTTTGACTAGACTGACCTTTGTTGACAAAGAAATCTCTCTGCTTTTGAATATGCTATCCAGGTTGGTCATAACTTTCCTCCCAAGGAGTAAGTGTCTTTTAATTTCATGGCTGCGATCACCATCTGTAGTGATTTTGGAGTCCAAAAAAATAAAGTCTGACACTGTTTCCACTGTTTCACCATCTATTTCCCATGAAGTGATGGGACCAGATGCCATGATCTTAGTTTCTGAATGTTGAGCTTTAAGCCAACTTTTTCACTCTCCTCTTTCACTTTCATCAAGAGGCTTTTCAGTTTCACTTTCTGCCATAAGGGTTGTGTCATCTGCATATCTGAGGTTATTGATACTTCTCCCAGCAATCTATTTCATTAGCTCTTCTCAAAGCAGAAGAAGAAAATTGTTTACATTATCAGATAATTAGCATCTAACTTTAGAGTGCATCTCTTTTGATTAAAATCTGCACTGTTTTTGTCCAGCCCATTGAAATTATTGGTGATTCTGCAGGGGCAGAAAACCGAAGGCAATTACTGCCCCACCCCTTGATTAGCTGTTTTATTTAAGATAAATTGCAATGGCTTGCAAGCAGCACTGTGTAGAAGTAGAAAAGTTGTATTCCATTTATGCCCTGGTTCCTGGGAGACTTTACAACCTGAGCTGGTCCAATACCTCCCATGGTCTCAGTCTACTTTCTTGGGAAGTTGAGGGGTTCAGTTATTCAAATGTATCCTCTCTTTAACATTCTGGGAAACTCCACATAGACTACATGGAGACCAGTTAGGTCACCCACCCCGATAAAGCATCATCTTGGTTATCATTTCTTTATTGCAGCACTGACCAAAGAATTCTTATAAAGGGCAATACTGAATATTTTCAGCTCTGCTTGGCTATTCAACTCTGCTATGGTAGCACAGAAGCAATAAATGAATGGGCAACTTTCAATACAGCTTTATTACTGCATCCCCCTGCCCTTTTTTTTTTTTAAACAAAAGTTGGCAATGGTAGGATTTAGCCCACAGGCTGCAGTGTAATGACCCCTGTTCCATGGGTTTCTTTCTGAGGACCTAAGTTTGGACAAAATTAAAGAACAATGACCTAGAGTGATAGTCTGTGGCTCTTTTAAATCAGATGCTACAAGGTTGAGCTGTATTTCGATGCTAGACCTCCTACTAAAATATGCAACTAGACCTCTCTGCAGGTCCAGTGGTTGACACTCCACAGGACAATGCAGGGAACACAGGTTACATCTCCGGTTGGAGAACTGAAATCCCACATGTCCAGAGCAACTAAGCCCCACCACGTGTTGCAACTGTTGAGCCTGCACAACACAACTGGAGAGTCTGTGTGCTGTGCTAAGTTGCTTCAGTCGTGTCTGACTCTTTGCAACCCCATAACTACATCCCACCAGGCTCCTTTGTCCATGGGCTTCTCCAGGCAACAATACTGCAGTGGATTTGCATGCCCTCCTCCAGGGGATCTTTCCAACCCAGGGACTGAACCCAGGTCTCTTATGTCTCCTGCATTGGTAAGTGCATCCTTTAACCACTAGCATCACCTGAAAGTCTGTGCACTGCAGGGAAAGATTCCACATGACACAGCAAAGATCCCACATGTTGCCACTGGGACCAAAGGCAGCCAAAAGAAATCAATATTTTTTTTTAAAGTATGAGCTTGGGCCATTCAGTCCTCTCACTTTGAGCATCTTATTCTCCCCCAAACAAGGATAACTAAAGCACATTTTCCTGGGCACTCCACCACTGGAAAGTCCTCAGCCTCTCACTGCTTCATCACTGTCACTGCAGCTCCACAAGGCAGCCGGTCTCTCCAGCTTTGCTGCCAGTCTGCAAGACAGAATTCCCTGGGGGGCTTGTGGCTGTTCCAGTGTCTAGATCCCACCCCTCACCATTACATCAGAATCCCTAAGAGAGGATGGGCATCTTGCTGGTACCCCAGCCAAGTACAAATGCTGTGGACAGCCATGTATGAGAACCAGTGTCATCAGGTAACTATTCTTATTACCTCTGTTGTGCAGAGATCCCAGAGATAGGATTGCCAAAGGATACACATCAAGAAAAGCTATTACAAATGTAGATGGCATATTAAAAAGCAGAGACATTACTTTGCTGACAAAGGTCCGTCCAGTCAAAAGTATGCTTTTTCCCAGTAGTCATGTATAGATGTGAGAGTTGGACCATAAAAAAAGCTGAGTACCGAAAAATTGATGCTTTTGAACTGTGGTGTTGGAGAAGACTCTTGAGAGTCCCTTGGACTGCAAGGAGATCCAACAAGTCCGTCCTAAGGAAAATCAGTCCTGAATATACATTAGGACTGATGCTGAAGCTGAAACTCCAATACTTTGGCCACCTGATGTGAAGAGCTGACTCATTGGAAAGGACCCTGATGCTGGGAAAGATTGAAGGCAGGAGGAGAAGGGGACAACAGAGGATGATATGGGTGGATAGCATCACTGACTCGATGGACATGAGTTTAAGTAGACTCCAGGAGTTGGTGATGGATAGGGAGGCCTGGCATGCTGTAGTCCATAGGGTCACTAACAGTTGGACACGACTGAGCTACTGAACTGAACTGAACTGAGCCACAGGGAACATGGGAATCTTAGTTCCTTGACCAGGGACCGAACCCCCACCCTGTCCCCTGCAGTGGAAGTGCAGAGTCCAAACCTCTGAACTGCCAGGAAAGTCCATTCTGCTAGTGTTTTTATGCAGTGATCGTGAATAGCTATTGACTCTCCAGCACCTAAGAGGAGAAAGCCGTGGACGTGTGAGGCCAATGCCTGTGGTCTGAGTCCATGGCCCGAGCCCACATTCCTGTGTCATGGGCTCCTGCAGCAACTTCCATCCCTGGGCTTGAAGAGAAATTTCTTGTGGCCATGTGCACATCACGGATGGAGACTGAGTGAAGGGTCTGGAAAGGGGGTTTCCAAGATTAAGAACCACTGCAAGAACTCCTTTTATTTTAGGCTAGAGGTTGGGTGGAGGAGCCTGGTGGGCTGCAGTCCACAGGGTCGCTAAGAGTCAGACATGACTGAGCAACTTCACTTTCACTTTTCACTTTCATGCATTGGAGAAGGCAATGGCAACCCACTCCAGTGTTCTTGCCTGGAGAATCCCAGGGACAGGGGAGCCTGGTGGGCTGCTGTCTATGGGGTCGCACAGAGTCAGACACACTGAAGCGACTCAGCAGCAGCAGCAGAGGTTGGCAAACGATATCCCTGTGTGGCCCACAGGGGAATTGATTCGGTATTTAAAAAATTTTTTTAATCAAAAGATAGAATTGCCTGAAATGTGAACACTTGATAAAAGTCAGACTTAAGCACCTCCAAATACAGTTTTATGGAGCCCAGCCACATCCACTTGTTTGTCTATTGTGCACGCCTCACACATTGTGCATGGTGTGTTGGAGTTCCAGAGCCTCACACAGTGACCGTCTGCCCCTCTGCAGAAGCAGCTTGCCAAGCCCTGCCTGAGGTCATGGGGTAAAAGTAAGTGGAACAAAAGCATACACAATTTGTAACATAAGTAAGAACAGTGAATTCTTCCAGTTTGTAAAATCAGTGGAACCAAAACATACCACTGTGAGCCTGGCTTTCGAATGCTGATCAGTAACCTGTTATAAAAGGATTGGCAGGAGACTGGGAAATATGGGTCCATCTAAAATAAGATCCATTTCAACGTTTATGTCTACTGATACCTGTTCAAATATAGAGAATAAAATTAACAAAACCATAATGTTCATCATTCTGACAAGAATTCAGGGTATTTGGGGTGGTCGGTTGTGTTCTCTCATTGCATCCAAGCCGGCTTCTTCTGGAAAGTTTTAATGGCGATGACTAACGAATAGTCTGAACCTTTGAAAGGAATGGGGAGTCTCCCTCTTACCCTGAAAACAAATTGATCTACGTGCTGAGCCATTTGAACATTGTCAAGAACTCTTTCTCCCCTTTTCCTCTTATTGTTCTCCTTGTTCAGTCGCTAAGTTGTGTCTGACTCTTGTGACTCCATGGACTAAGTATGCCAGGCTTCCCTGTTCACTTGCTCAAACTCACATCCATCTCATGTCCATCTCAAGTCCATTGAGATGCCATCCAACCATCTCATCCTCTGCTGTCCCCTTCTCCTCTTGCCCTCAGTCTTTCCCAGCATCAGAATCTTTTCCAATAAGTCTGATTTTTGCATCATGTGGCCAAAGTATTGGAATTTCAGTTTCAGCGTCAGTCCTTCCAGTGAATATTTAGGATTGATCTTCTTTAGGATGGACTGGTTGGATCTCCTTGCAGTCCAGGGGACTCTCAAGAGTCTTCTCTAATACCACAGTTCAAAAGCAAAAATTCTTTGGTGCTCAGCCTTCTTTATAGTCCAACACTCACATCTGTCCATGAACCTGCCAAATGAGATTTAGATGGATTTAAGTAAGCAGGTTCAGTAAATAACTCTGGAACTCTGCAAAACTAAGTTTTCTGAGATACTTGTTAATTTGTTTTGTACTGAGTAGAACACGCCATCATCATCTTAAAGTAATAGATCCAATTAAGTAGATCAAATTAACTTTGACTCAAATCAATTTTCTGAGTGCATAAAGCTGAAATTCATTGCTTATAATCATTTTGAATATATGAGTATACATATCAATGTGCACAAGCTTCCAAATAAATGAAATGAAATATAAAAATACAAAATATAACCTAAATGGGAAAAGAACTTTAAAAAGAATAAGTGCATATAGATTTATAACTGAATCACTTCACTGGACACCTGACACAGTAACACAACATTGTTAATTAACTATAGTCCAAATAAACAGGAATAAAAATTAAAACATACAAAATATTTTAAAAAACCAACTTACATGTATATTTGAAAAAGTAGTGTAAGTGCTAGTTGCTAAGTCATGTCTGACTCTTTGCTACCTATAGCCCTCCAGGCTCCTCTGTTCATGGGATTCTCCAGGCAAGGATACTGGAGTGGGTTACCATTTCTATGTCCAGGGGAATCTTCACGACTCAGGGATTGAACCCAGGTCTCCTGCATTGCAGGCATATTCTTCACTGTCTGAGCCACCAGGGAAGCCCCATGTGAATATCTGAACATAATCTTATATGTGATTACATGTATATGTCACCCAGTTATGTCCATATAACTGGATAACTTTTTGATAAATTTTTGATATATCTGTAATCAATTTCATACATAGAAATAGTATATACAATGTACATGTGTATCAGAATATATCCTCATTAGGTAAAGGGCAATGGAGGAGATACATAATGAGGATATATTTATCTGAAATATCTCCCTCACTTGTTTTGGAAAGGTTTTGTTTTTAAAAGCTGAGTGGGGAACTGGAGTTTGATTTACTTCTGGAAAACAGATAATGTAATTTGAATAAAAAACAAACAGACTTTTCTATTGGGTTTGCTATGTAATTAATAATGTAGATTTTGGGAAACATGATTATTTGTCTTTTCTGGGACTCTGAACAACATTTAGAGGGGTGCTATGCACTCCTTGGAGAATTAACAGAGATAACATACTCATTTAAGGGGGTTCCCACCTGGGAAGCTGGTAAAGAATCCACCTGCAATGCAGGAGACGCCGGTTCGATTCCTGGGTCGGGAAGATTCCACTGGAGAAGGGATAAGCTATCCACTCCAGTATTCTGGGGCTTCCATGGTGGCTCAGCTGGTAAAGAATCTGCCTGCAATGTGGGAGACCTGGGTTTTATCCCTGGCTTGGGAAGATCCCCTGGAAAAGAGAACAGCAACCCACTCCAGTATTCTGGCCTGGAGAATTCCATGGACTTTGCACTGGGTCACAAAGAGTTGGACACAACTGAGCGACTTTCACTCACTTGCTCACTCATTTGAGGGAAGATCAAGTTCAAGGCAAGTGAGTTCCACAGATAAAACCACCCTCCCCAACACCCCCAAGAGGTGGCATATGGCAGGGGCCCCTTTGAGCTGAGTGCTCCTTGGTGTCTTTTTACAAATATCAAAGGGAACAAAGCCCTGGTGGACTTGCCCAGAATCAAAACTTAAAAGACAGTTTAAAGCATCCTAAATGGATGAAACCTTTTTCTCCCCCATTAGTAAGTACTGTTTGTGCATTACACTTTGTCCAAAAATTAAAATATTTCAGTGAGAGAAGACATATAGATAATTTTGTTCCCCTGACTTCACTGTAAATGAAAACCATCTGAATATCTCCCAGCTCCTTTCCAGGTATTATCTCTGTGTTTGTTTCATTCTCTCCAAGTTTCTGGGTGCTAACATCCCAGAGGCCTTCAGAGAAGCTGGGTCCCTGTCTCCGGCCAGAGATGATAATGTTACAGATGGGGACGTGATGTAGGCATCAGGCCTTTTTAAAAGCCTTTCCCCCCTCAGCCCCCTTCCACACAATTAGAGAATTATGTAATCACCCAAGTGTTTAAATGTTGGGTAATCACACTGCATTTAAGTTTTGTGATTCTCACCCTTTGAATAAAAGAATTGATGCCCCTCTTTCAAACAACAAAGCTTGAGAGCATTGGACCCTTCTGGTTCCCAACAGGCATTGTTTCTTTTGTATGCAAAATCCTGTCTGTGCTAAAATCCTGGGATGCTTATTGGTAATGCAAAGGATGAGAGAAATAATTGATTTTACCAGCACCAGCCCCGGGCAGTGAGGTGAGAATTGCATTCACTGTTTTCTTCCCTATCAATTGCAGGTTTAGGTTCCTAGGGTGGGATCTAAGGGACCTAAATAGCCAGGCAATCAGGGTGGTCTGAGGTGGGGTTGGGGGGAGGGGGGTTGGTGCTTTGGTGTGGCCCAGAATATTGCCAGGGGGTTGGGTGGAGTGGTGACCTTCCACCTCAACTTGTCCTCTTCCAAGATCATGTGGATCAGAGAAGAAAATGGGCTCAGGCCCAGCTGGGCCATCTTCACAGGGACCTAAGTTCTCATCCTGTAAGCCATCTGAAGGCTTCTCAGTCTGAACACCAAAGAACTGATGCTTTCGAACTGTGGTGCTGGAAAAGACTCTTGATAGTCCCTTGGACTGCAAGGAGATCCAACCAGTCCATTCTAAAGATCTGAATGCATCAGATCCATCAGTGCTGAATATTCACTAGAAGGACTGATGCTGAAGTTCCAGTACTTTGGAGAAGACTCTTGAGAGTCCATTGGACTGCACAGAGATCCAACCAATCCATCCTAAAGGAAATCAGTCCTGAATATTCATTGGAAGGTCTGATGCTGAAGCTGAAACTCCAATCCTTTGGCCACCTGATGTGAACAGCTGACTCACTGGAAAAGACCCTGATGCTGGGAAAGGCTGAAGGCAGGAGGAGAAGGGGATGACAGAGGATGAGATTGTTGGCTGGCATCTTTGCCACAATAGACATGAGTTTGAGCAAACTCCAGGAGTCAGTGAAGGACAAGGAAACATGGCATGCTGCAGTCCATGCAGTCACAAAGAGTCAGACATGACTGAGCGACTAACACTCACTTGCTGTCTTAGAGTGTCACACTTTTCTCATGAAAGCTTTGATTTTAATGACTTTTGCAGACTTTTTTTCTAAAATGACTTTTTTTCTGAATGACTTTTGACTTGGATTTCTTAATGACTGGTGTTTTTGACCAGCTTTTACTTAGGAGTTGGGCTGTACATTCAATCCCTCTGGCAACTCTGCTGCTCAGAAAATAAGAACCTGGGCCTTATTTTCAGGACAGCGGGCCCTGTGGTTGCTGGAAATGAGCATCCTAATTTGATGATTAGCTTCCCTGAGCCTGTACATTTCTTGCCAAGCTTCTAATGCCATCAAGAGAATTCTTCCTGCACTCAATTCTGGTAACTACATTGACCCCTCTGCAAACCTCCCCTTCCACTTGTGTCTCCTTTCTGTTAATCACAGTGAAGCCTTAGTACCTATGATGCTACTCCACACCAGAAATGGTCACCATCCTGTTTACGACAAGTGATCAGATCAGATCAGATCAGATCAGTCACTCAGTCATGTCCAACTCTTTGCGACCCCATGAATCGCAGCCTGCCAGGCCTCCCTGTCCATCACCAACTCCTGGAGTTCACTCAGACTCACGTCCATCGAGTCAGTGATGCCATCCAGCCATCTCATCCTCTGTCATCCCCTTCTCCTCTTGCCCCCAATCTCTCCCAGCATCAGAGTCTTTTCCAATGAGTCAACTCTTTGCATGAGGTGGCCAAAGTACTGGAGTTTCAGCTGTAGCATCATCCCTTCCAAAGAAATCCCAGGGCTGATCTCCTTCAGAATGGACTGGTTGGATCTCCTTGCAGTCCAAGGGACTCTCAAGAGTCTTCTCCAACACCACAGTTCAAAAGCATCAATTCTTTGGCGCTCAGCCTTCATCACAGTCCAACTCTCACATCCATACATGACCACTGGAAAAACCATAGCCTTGAGTAGACAGACCTTTGTTGGCAAAGTAATGTCTCTGCTTTTGAATATGCTATCTAGGTTGATCATAACTTTCCTTCCAAGGAGACAAGTGATCAGGTCCCTATTGTTCTCAGATAGGCTTACCCACTTTCAAAATCCTCTCCTGAGCGTCCACTTTCTGAGGCACTGTTGGTCCCAACTGTCTTGGGAGTCCGAATTTTCTCAAAAGTGTGGCTTGAGCCCAGAGCTTATGTAGAATTGTTTAACTGAGGAGCAAAATCCCAGGGAAGCAGAGACAAGGAAGAGGGGACCGTGGCTTGCCCCAGTACATCCTGAAGTAGTGCATGTGTTTGATCTTCTTGCAAGGAGATCAAAGCAGTCCACCCTAAAGGAAATCAATCTTGATTATTCATCGGAAGGACCGATGCTGAAGTTGAAGCTCCGATACTTTGGCCACCTGATGCGAAAGAGCTGACTTATTGGAAAAGACCCTGAGGCTGGGAAAGATTGAAGGCAAAAGGGAGATAGAGGCAGCGGAGGATGAGATGGTTGGATGGCCTCACTGACTCGATGAACATGAGTTGCGGCAAACTCTGGGAGATGGTGAGGGACACAGAAGCCTGGTGTGCTACAGTCATGGGGTCACAAAGAGTTGGATACAGCTTGGCAACTAAACAAGAGTGGTGCATATGTTATCTTACAAGTCAAAGGTGTTTGATGAGGCAGGAGCCAAGGTATTGTCAACGTGTGCCCTGGTGGGTAGGAGTCAGCGTGAGCCCCTCGTGTTGTTCACTGCAGTTGTGGCCAGGTTGATATGTGGCAGACAGTCTCAGGGACAGACCAGGCCAGGAGGACGTGATGACCAAACCATGCCATCTATATCAGGAAGAGTAAAGGGAGGCTGTTCTACTACAGGGGCATATGGGACATTCATTTTGGGTCCCTCCAGGAAACCTCTCACACACCTTTTCTTCTTCTTCAAAAAACGATCACAGTTCTCTTTCAAAACAAGTCACCTTCCAGAACATCTTTTCCTTTCAACCATGCTCACCCAGCTTGCAAATTAGCAGCGACTCTGGTGGGGTAGAGGGCCCAGCTGGGGGTGGGGCTGGCGGTGGGTAGGTTGCAGCCCTTTTGTGTTCCAGCAACCAGCCTGGATGGTATTCGGAGGGTGATGGTATCTGTCCACAGACCCAAAAGCCAATGGTATGGAATGGCTAGGCCTTTGTGCAAAAGTTGGATTGTCCCAGGTGGAGCCCCAAAGCCAGAGTGCATTCATCTCTCTCAGCTCATTAACAAATCTCCGTGGATCTGAGTGTTTTTAAAACCCTCCTGATGGCAGAAGACCAAAAGGCACCTCTTCAGAGGTTGGGTGTTGTTCTTCAGGCTCTGCTCTATCTAAACGTTTAACCTTTCAGGTCAGTGTTCTATTGGAGTTTCCACTCCCACCTTTGAAGATAGCAGATGCCCTCAGGAGTCCACGGATAATCACTGCTCTCCCCACCCCCCAAAATGATTTACTTGGAGATGCAGTTTGCAGAGGTCTAGTTGAGCACCATCTGGATCCCTCCCCAAATGAAAACGTGTCACTGTCCACACAGCATCAGCTGTCAATGGTCCGGATGTTGTTTGCCTTTGATGAGCCAAATGCTGCTTGAGGGTGGTGAAGATGGGATTCAGTATAAAAGGCTCAGGAGAGGATCGTCACAGGGATGTCTGTAGGCAGGGTCTCCCAAGTGTTGACGGGGGCCTCCTGGTAAACCTAAACCAGGCTGGAAGTTGCCAGGTTGGAGCCAGGGTGGGGGCTGTAAGGACATGGACAAGGACTGGATACCAGGTGTGGTGATGACCTGAAGCTGCTGAGGAAGGCAGAACTGCCCGTGTACCGTCGGGAACAGGCCCCCAGGGTGGGGACCATGAGGAGGAGGCAGCCAGCGCCCCTGGAACCATGCCTGCTCTGAGTCACGCCAGCTGCACCCTCTGCCAGCGCTCAATGGGTGCAAATCGCTTCATCTGTGCAAGTGGCTCCTAGACTTCATGTAGTCACAGTCCTCAGTTTACAGATGGGATCTTGGTGCTGAAAGCAGGGAGTAATGCACAGATCCATCCCCAGAATCCTCCACCTTGCTGGGGAGCTTGTTCTGCAGGGACTTACAAAAGCATCAATTCGTAGGTATTCATTTTTCTTTCTTGCCCAACTCTCATATCCATACATGATTACTGGAAAAACCATAGCCTTGACTAGACAGACCTTTGTTGGCAAAGTAACGTCTCTGCTTTTTAATATGCTCTCTAGGTTGGTCATAACCTTTCTCTGAGAAGTAAGCATCTTTTAATTTCATGGCTGCAGTCACCATCTGCTGTGATTTTGGAGCCCCCCAAAAAAGTAAGGCTGCCACTGTTTCCACTGTTTCCCCATCCATTTGCCATGAAGTGATGGGACCAGATGCCATGATCTCAGTTTTCTGAATGTTGAGCTTTAAGCCAACATTTTCGCTTTCCTTTTTCATTTTCCGTGTCTACCCTACAGAAATAAGAGTGCTCGTGGCCTCTCGAACCTTCCCCTCGGGCAACGAGCTAGAGCAGAAGAACCCGTCCACTCGCACTGAATACCTCTGTCCGGCCAACCTCTGGATCACCAGGTAGGCATCCACCGAGTAGCAGAACAACCACCAGAAGCAGGCGCTGTACAGCAGCTGGACACAGAGCTATAATTAGAAGAATGGCATCCCAGCCCCTGGGGGCGGGTTCCGGGTGGCCCCGCCCCCTCCCCTGACGTCATCGGGTGTCCCTGAAAGCCCTCTGCAGACACATGGCCACCCTTGGAAGCCCAGGCTGGGAGGTGGCCTGGGGGCAGGCGGATACCTTGGTTTCCCCATCTGCTCAGCCGGACTGGTCCAGCGAGCCCCGCCTGGTCCTCACACGTGTAGGCAGAGAGATGAAGGGCTCAGAGATGAAAGGCCTGGCCTGGCACTTTGAACCAGATGCCCTTCTGCTGAGGACGAATGAGGATGTGCAGGAAGGACCTTCCCAGGAGAAGCAAGGCAGGGACGTGCTGCAATGCTAAGTCCCTTCAATGGTGTTCGACTCTTTGCGACCCTGTGGACTGTAATGCCCCAAGGTCCTCTGTCCATGGAATCCTCCAGGCAAAAAATACTGGAGTGGGTCGCCATGCCTTCCTCCAAGGGATCTTCCCAGACCCAGGAATTGAACCACATCTCTTATGTCTCCTGCATTGGCAGGTGGGTTCTTTTACCACTGGCATCTCTGGGAAGCCCATGAACAGATGTACTTAAATTCAATTTTGGTAAGTACTTACATCCAGTGAATCAATAACTTTCTTTTTTCTTTTCCTTTTTTTTTTTTTTAATTAGTCAGCTTGTTTTGACGTTGGCTAAATCTCAGGTAAGGATTGAACGTGTAATTCAAGGATGCGGGATGGAAAATACTAGCACAGTGGTTCTCAAACTGGAGTGCATCTCAGAGGCCACTGGTTATTGTGTAGTTTTTCAGTCGTGTCTGACTCTTTGTGACCCCATGGACTGTCTCACCAGTCTCCTCTGTCCATAGGATTCTCCAGGCAACAATACTGGAGTGGGTTGCCATTTCCTCCTCCAGGGGATCTTCCCAACACAGATATGAAACCTTCATCTCTTGCATTAGCAGGTGGCTTCTTCACCCATGAGCCACCTGGGAGGCTCCAGAGACCCCTGGAGGGTTTGTTAAATCACAAACAGTCCCTCCCCCCATAGGGTCCCTGGTCAATGTGGTAAGAGTCAGCGGGGGTGGGGGGGGGGGGGTTGGGGGGGGGCCGGTCTCTGAGCTTTTCTAAAAACTGCACTGGGTTGATAGGAGGGTCAGGACCATACTTTGAGGACACAGCATAACAGAGGAGAGTGAAAGGGTGGGAAGGGGGACCAGGGGAGCCACACTTACTGCACTCCCCACGCAGAAGACAGCTGGCCACACATCTGTCCTGTTCACAGTGGAGATGTAGTCCACAAAACTCAGAAACCCTAACCACACCGCAGACCAGACTGCGATGCCTAAGGGACAACCAGGTGCTAACCCGACTCAGACCTAAAGGGGACCTGGTGACAGTAAAAATGATGGATGGACAAATGGACACATGGACAGATGAAAGGATGGATGGATAGAAGATAGGAAGGAGAGAGAAAGACATGAGGGAGACATAGGCGAAAGATATATATGTTGGTGGGTGCAGTAGAGACCAAGGGGGCAGGGGGGTGGGACACAAGACTCAGAAGATAAGGCTTATGGTTGTGGAGCAATCCCAGGCACTTTAATTTCCACTTCCACTGACATCAGCTACAGTCATGTTCCTTATTTTGCTTGTTCATTTATTTGCCTCTAAGAAACAATGGTGTGAAGAACAGTGTGTATTTCTTGGCTGTATTTTTAGTGTCCAGCTTAACTAGTCCACAAGTTAAAAAAAAGGAAAAAAGCACATTCTTTCTTTTTTAATTTTTTTAAAAAAGGATGTATTGATTTATTTTATTGATTGGTCTTTGTTGCTGCTAACAGGACTTTCTCTAGGTGCAGCAAGCAAGGGCCATTACTCTTGGGCTTCTCATCTCTATGGCTTCCCTTGTTGTGGAGAACCAGCTCCAGGGCACCTGGGCTCCAGTAGTTTCATTACCTGGGCTCAGTAGTCATGGCTCGTGGGCTCAGTAGTTGTGGTGCATGGGCTTAGTTTCTCCATGCCATGTGGGATCTTCCCCGACCAGGGATGGAACTCATGTGCTCTGCATTGCAAGATATATTCTCAACCACTGGACCGCCAGGGAAGTCCTGAAAAAGCTTATTCTGAAGTTACGAAAGAGAATTCTTCCATCTTTCTAAAAAAAATAAAAATTGAAGATTTTCACAAGTTAGCTTTTGGTAGTCTATTTCTGACATTTATTATTTGTGAGTTTTCCTTGCTCTTAGATCCAGATATCTAATTCACCTTTAGTCAGTATCCATACTTGAGGTATATATTAGGGTTGTGAGGTTTGTGATAGCATCTGTTTGACTGTACAGTGTATAACACAAAATGCTCAAGGGGAAATGAACACTACAGACTTGTATACTAGCATAATGTGTATAGTTGGCATACAAAACATATACTTCAAAACAGGCAACCAAATATACACTGTGTCCTACACCACCAAAGGGAATTATGGAAACTAAAATCCTAAAGATCTCGCTTCTCGTTCTTAAGCACAAATAACAGAAATAATGTTTCCTTCAAAATAGTGCTTTGTTGTTTTCACTATAGAAATATGCTTTGATCTCGGTAAACACCAAAAATATGTATATATTTTGCATGTATATGAGGTGATGGGTGTTTAGGAAACATTTTGTGGTAAATGTGAGTCATTGTGCTGGATATCTAAACAGTTTCCCAGTGCTGTATGTTAGTGAAGTCTAAGTAAAACTGGGGCGGGACTTCCCTGGTGGTCTAGTGGCTAGGATTCTGTGGTTTCACTCCCATGGCCCAGGTTCAATCCCTGGTCAGGGAATCGGGATCCCATAAACTGTGCAATTTGTCCAGGAAAAAAAAAAAGATTTTAAAAAATTCTAAGGCGGGGCGGAGGCGAGGAAGCGAACACATTCCACGCAGTGCTGCTGCTGCTAAGTCCCTTCAGTCGTATCCGACTTTGTGCGGTCCCATAGACGGCAGCCCACCAGGCTCCCCTATCCCTGGGACTCTCCAGGCAAGAACACTGGAGTGGGTTGCCATTTCCTTCTCCAATGCATGAAAGTGAAAAGTGAAAGTGAAGTTGCAGAGTCGTGTCTGACCCTTAGCGACCCCATGGACTGTAGCCCACCAGGCTCCTCCATCCATGGGATTTTCCAGGCAAGAGTACTGGAGTGGGGTGCCATTTCAATAGGCATCTGTATTTGTTTCTGTCTTTATTTTGGCTGCACTTGGTCTTCGCAGGCTTTCTCTAGTTTCAGAGAGTGGGGGCTACTCTAAATTGTGGTAAGTGGACTTCTCATCGTCGTAGCATCTCTTGTCGTGGAGTGCAGGCTCTAGATGGGTGGTGGGCTTCAGAAGTTGTGGACCCCAGTCTCTACAGCATAGGCTAAGCAATTGTGGCTCACAGACTCTGGAGTATTCGAGAACCTCCCAGACCGGGGATCGAACCGCGTCCCCTGCATTGGCAGGCGGGTCCTTTACCACTGGACCACCAGGGACGCCTTAGCATCTGTGCTTGTTATTTTTCAGCGAGGAGGTCCGGACACCCCCTGCCTTGCCCTGACTCCTGCTTCCGCTCATTTGCCCACAGTGCCATGTACCTTCCTTCGAAAGGCGAAAGGATGTACCAACCTTATTTCCTGACCCCTCAAAAGATGTTTGGCTGCAACTCTATCTCCAGATATTCAAACTTCTGAAAGTACTAAGATGCTTCCCCCAAATGCTTCAGCAGAATCAGGGGGAAAACCGATTTTTTAAAATTTAATTATCCTGCACCACACTCGCTTTGTCACTAACAGAAAGGGACGTATTCCTTCCTGTCTTACTCCAGTCTGAAAAAGTGACTACAAGTTGCATAGCATGTGTCTGGAGTCAAGATTCTTGAGCATCTCCAAGCACAAAACAGCAAGAGGAACAGGGGTCAAGGTGGGCTAGAAGCTGCTGCGACACCCTCAGGACACGAGGTGGAAGCCATTCAAATACCATCAGAGCCTCTCCTTCAACAGCAGATGATTCCAACATGTTCAGCACCCATCAGCACTCACAGAACATGGACACTCTTTGGATCTTGATTTGAATGAACTAACCAAAAACTGGCGTGTATGACATGCCTGAACATGTAGCGGTGACATGAAGGAATCGGTTTTCCTTATTTTTTAGGTGGTAATGATATCAGAGTGATACATACATATACATATATATATAATTACATATTATAATATGATACTATACTAAATATATACTTAATACACTATATTGGGCTTCTCTGATGGCTCAGAGGGTAAAGCATCTGCCTGTGATGTGGAACACCCAGGTTCGATCCCTGGGTCAGGAAGATCCCCTGGAGAAGGAAATGGAAACCCACTCCAGTACACTTGCCTGGGAAATTCCATGGACGGAGGAGCCTGGTAGGCTATAGTCCGTGGGATCACAAAGAGTTGGACATGACTGAGTGATTTCACTTCACTAATATAACATATTAAATATATTGGGTCTATGCACCTGGGGTCACTTCAGTAGTGTTTGACTCTTTAAAATCCTGTGAACTGCGGCCTGTCAGGCTTCTCTGTCAGGGGTGTTCTCCAGGCAAGAATACTAGAGTGGGTTGCCATACCCTTCTAGAGGACTATATTTCCTGCTCCTCTATCTGCCAACTCCCTTGAGCACCTGGTGTTGCCAGAGCCCCTGCAACCCAAGCAGCTGCCCCACCTCCACACCTGGCCCTCACTTGGGCAGACCCAAGTCCTTCAGGGCAGTCTCAGGAGAAAACCCCAGTGGATGACCCACCAGTAGAGGTTCAAATAAAACCACAACTGAATCCCAGGGCCTTGTGGCTAAGGAAGAAGACCCAAACCCTTCCCACCAGCTCTACAAGCTGCAGATTAAATCAACATGATCAGCTAGGCAGACTCTGTGTCTATGGAATATAGAGTATAGAGTCTCTGTGTATGGAATATAAAAGGACTTTGAGAGCTCCCACAAATGAAAATGCACCAGTTCTGATATATTTGGATACTGGAGGCAAGAACACACAGGCGAGGAGCCAGATTCGAGTCTGAGGTTCCCCTGCAGCAGGTCCAGAGACCAGGGCAGTGTTGGAGGGCATCTTAGGTGGACTGTGGCTCCCAGAGAGGGAAAGGATGCTGACAACAGAGACTCACGAAATACACTTATTATTTTTATATTTTTACTTGTTCTGTATTATAATCTTTTTTCTTTTGTATTTTTCTTTTTTTCCCCGTCTCTGTTGTAGCTGTCGATTTTATTAGCACTATGAAATCTAATTAAGCCTTTGAATTTTTTTTTCTCCCACTTTTTGTTGCTGTTATAAATCTCTGCCTCTACATTGGCTTTTGAGTTCTGTGGCTTTTTCCTTCTTTTTTCAAATTGTAATTTAAAAAAAAATTTAACCTATTATATTTTTTTCAAACATTAATTCCTTGGTTTGCTTTTCCCATGTTCCTTCCCCCTTGCAGTTAATCTTTAATATATATCTCTCTTTGCATTTCTACTCTTTCTTAGTTTCCCTTTTTCCCCTCGCCATATTTGTTAGTTTTGTTTTCATTGCTTTATTTTTGACTTAGTTTTGATTGCTTTAGTTTTGATTTCTAGTTTGTGCTTTTGTTAGTTTTGTTCTTTTAAAAACATTTTAAAATATAAATTTATTTATTTTAATTGGCAGCTAATTACTTTACAATATTGTAGTGGTTTTGCCATACAGTGACATGAATCTGCCATGGGTGTTCCCCATCCTGAACACCCCTCTCACCTCCCTTCCCATCCCATTCCTCTGGATCACCCAGTGTTTTTCTTTCTGGCTTACTTCACTCTGTATAATAGGCTCCTGTTTCATCCACCTCATTAAAACAGATTCAAATTTATTCTTAATAGATGAGTAATATTCCATTGTATATATGGACCACAGCTTTCTTATCCATTTGTCTGCTGATGGACATCTAGGTTGTTTCCATGTCCTGGCTAATATAAACAGTGCTGTGATGAACACTGGGGTACACGTGTCTCTTTCGATTCTGGTTTCCTCGGCAGAGGAAACCACTGGGATTGCTGGGTCATGTGGCCATTCTATTTCCAGTTTTTTAAGGAATCTCCACACTGTTCTCTGTAGTGGCTGTACTAGTTTGCATTCCCACAAACAGTGTAAGAGAGTTCCCTTTTCTCCACACCCTCTCCAGCATTTATTGCTTGTAGACCTTTGAATAGCAGCTATTCTATCATGAAATGATACCTCATTATGGTTTTGATTTGCATTTCTCTGATAATGAGTGATGTTGAGCATTTCTTCATGTGTTTGTTGGCCACCTGTATGTCTTCTTTGGAGAAATGTCTGTTTAGTCCTTTGTCCCATTTTTTGATTGGGCCCATTTATTCTTCTGGATTAGAACTGCAGGAGTTGCTTGTATATTTTTGAAATTAATTTTTTGTCAGTTGCTTCATTGGCTATTATTTTCTCCCATTCTGAAGGCTGCCTTTTCACCTTGCTTGTAGTTTCCATTGTTGTGCAAAAGCTTTTAAGTTTAGTTAGGTCCCATTTCTTTATTTTTGCTTTTATTTCCAATACTGTGGGAGGTGGGTCATAGAGGATCCTGCTGTGATTTGTGTCAGAGAGGGTTTTGCCTATGTTTTCCTCTAAGAGTTTTATAGTTTCTGGTCTTACATTTAGATCTTTAATCCATTTTGAGTTTATTTTTGTGTATGGTGTTAAAATGTGTTCTAGTCTCATTCCTTTACAAGTGCTTGACCAGTTTTCTCAGCACCAGTTGTTAAAGAAATTGTTTTTTCTTTTTTGTGTATTCTTGCCTCCTTTGTCAAACATAAGGTGTCCATAGGTGCGTGGATTTATCTCTGGGATTTCTATTTTCCTCCATTGATCTATATGTCTGTCTTTGTGCCAGTACCATACTACCTTGATGACTGTGGCTTTGTAGTAGAGCCTGAAGCCAGGCAGGTTGATTCCTCCAGTTCCATTCTTCTTTCTCAAGATTGCTTTGGCTATTTGAGGTTTTTTGTATTTCCATACAAATTATGAAATTATTTGTTCTAGTTCTGTGAAAAATATATGGATAAACAGTGGAAACAATGTCAGACTTTATTTTTCTGGGCTCCAAAATCACTGCAGATGGTTATTGCAGCCATGAAATTAAAAGACGCTTACTCCTTGGAAGGAAAGTTATGACCAACCTAGAAACTGTATTCAAAAGCAGAGACATTACTTTGCCCACAAAGGTCCGTCTAGTCAAGGCTATGGTTTTTCTAGTAGTCATGTATGGATGTGAGAGTTGGACTGTGAAGAAAGCTGAATGCTGAAGAATTGATGCTTTTGAACTGTGGTGTTGGAGAAGACTCTTGAAAGTCCCTTGGACTGCAAGGAGATCCAACAAGTCCATCCTAAAGGAGAAAAGTTCTGGGTGTTCTTTGGAAGGAATGATGCTAAAGCTCAAATCCCGGTACTTTGACCACCTCATGCAAAGAATTGACTCATTGGAAAAGACTCTGATGCTGGGAGGGATTAGGGGCAGGAGGAGAAGGGGACCACAGAGGATGAGATGGCTGGAGGGCGTAACTCAATGGACATGAGTTTGAGTGAACTCCGGGAGTTGGTGATGGACAGGGAGGCCTAGCATGCTGCGATTCATGGGGTCACAAAGAGTCAGACACTACTGAGCGACTGAACTGAACTGAATTTGATAGGTAATAGCACCCCACTCCAGTACTCTTGCCTGGAAAATCCCATGGGCAGCGGAGCCTGGTAGGCTGCAGTCCATGGGGTCGGGAAGAATCGGACACTACTGAGTGACTTCCCTTTTACTTTTCACCTTCATACGTTGGAGAAGGAAACGGCAACAAACAACAATGTTCTTGCCTGGAGAATCCCAGGGACAGGGGAGCCTAGTGGGCTGCTGTCTATGGGGTCGCACAGAGTTGGACACACTGAAGCGACTTAGCAGCAGCAACAGCATTAAATCTATAGATTCAATGGGTAGTATATTCAATGGTTTATGTTTTGGGTAGTATACTCATTTTCACTATTTCAATTCTTCCAATCCATAAACATGGTATATTTCTCCATCTATTTGTGTCCTCTTTGATTTCTTTCATCAGTGTTTTATACTTTTCTATATATAGGGCTTTTGTTTTTTTAGGTAGATTTAGTCCTAATTGTTTTATTCCTTTCGTTGCATTGATGAATGGAATTGTTTCCTTAATTTCTCTGTTTTCTCATTGTTAGTGTATAGGAATGCAAGGAACTTCTGTCTGTTAATTTTATATCCTGCAACTTTACTATATTCATTGCTGCTGCTGCTGCTAAGTCGATTCAGTCATGTCCGACTCTGTGCGACTCCATAGTCGGCAGCTCACCAGGCTCCCCCGTCCCTGGGATTCTCCAGGAATGAACACTGGAGTGGGTTGCCATTTCCTTCTCCAATGCATGAAAGTGAAAAGTGAAAGTGAAGTCCCTCGGTTGTGTCGACTCTTAGCGACCCCATGGACTGCAGCCCACCAGGCTCCTCCGTCCATGGGGATTTTCCAGGCAAGAGTACTGGAATGGGGTGCCATTGCCTTCTCCAACTATATTCATTGCTTAGCTCTAATAATTTTCTGATGGAATCTTTAGGGTTTTCTATGTAGAGGATTATGTCATCTGCAAACAGTGAGAGTTTTACTTCTTCTTTTCCAATCTGGATTCCTCTTATTTCTTTTTCTGCTCTGATACTATGGCCAAAACTTCCAAAACTATTCTGAATAGTAGTGGTGAGAGGGGGAACCCTTGTCTTGTTCCTGACTTTAGGGGAAATGCTTTCAATTTTTCACCATTGAGCATAATGTTTGCTCTGGGTTTGTCATATATAGCTTTTTTTATGTTGAGGTATATTCCTTCTATGCCTGCTTTCTGTAGCGTTTTTTTTTTTTTTTTTTTTTCATAAATGGATGTTGAATTATGTCAAAGGCTTTCTCTGCATCTACTGAGATAATCATATGATTTTTATCTTTCCACTTTTTAATGTGGTGTATTACATTGATTGATTTGCAGATACTGAAGAATCCTTGCATTCTTGGGTTAAAACCCACTTGGTCATGATGTATGACATTTTTAATATGTTGTTGGATTCTGTTTGCTAGAATTTTGTTAAGGATTTTTGCATCTATGTTCATCAGTGATATTGGCCTGTAGTTTTCTTTTTTGTGACATATTTGTCAGGTTTTGGTATTAGGGTGATGGTGGCCTCATAGAATGAGTTTGGACATTTACCTTCCTCTGTAATTTTCTGGAAGAGTTTGAGTAGGATAAAAATTCTCTAAATTTTTGGAAGAATTCAGCTATGAAGCCATCTGGTCCTGGACTTTTGTTTGCTGGAAGATTTCTGATTACAGTTTCATTTTCTGTACTTGTGATGGGTCTCTTAAGATTTTCTATTTCTTCCTGGTTCAGTTTAGAAAAGTTGTATTTTTCTAAGAATTTGTCTATTTCTTCCAAGTTGTCCATTTTATTGGCATATAGTTGCTGATAGTAGTCTCTTATGATCCTTTGTATTTCTGAGTTGTCTGTTGTGATTTCTCCATTTTCTTTTCTAATTTTGTTGATTTTATTCTTCTCCCTTTGTTTCTTGATCAGTCTGGCTAATGATTTGTCAATTTTATTTATCCTCTCAAAGAACCAGCTTTTGGCTTTGTTGATTTTGGCTATGGTATCTTTTGTTTCTTTTGCATTTATTTCTGCCCTAATTTTTAAGATTTCTTTCCTTCTACTAACCCTGGGGTTCTTCATTTCTTCCTTTTCTATTTGCTTTACGTGTAGAGTTAGGTTGTTTATTTGACTTTTTTCTTGTTTCTTGAGGTAAGCCTGTATTTCCATGAACCTTCCCCTAGCACTGATGTACAGTGTCCCATAGATTTTGGGTTGTTGTGTTTTCATTTTAATTAGTTTCAATGCATATTTTGATTTCTTTTGTGATTTGTTGGTTATTCAGCAGCGTGTTATTCAGCCTCCATATGTTGGAATTTTTAATAGTTTTTCTCCTGTAATTGAGATCTAATCTTACTGCATTGTGGTCAGAAAAGATGCTTGGAATGATATCAATTAATGGCATCACTGACTCAATGGACGTGAGTCTCAGTGAATTCCAGGAGTTGGTGATGGACAGGGAGGCCTGGCGTGCTGCGATTCATGGGGTCGCAAAGAGTCAGACACGACTGAGCGACTGATCTGATCTGATCTGAGTGGGACTGTTGAGTCATATGGTAGTTCTGTTTATTTAATTTATCTGCAGAGTACATCATGCAAAATGTGGGGCTAGATGAAACACAAACTGGAGTCAAGATTGCTAGGAGAAATATCAACAACCTCAGATATGCAGATGATATTATATTAATGGCAGAAAGCAAAGAGAAACTAAAGAGCCCCCTGATGAAGGTGAAAAAGGAGAGTGAAAAAACTGCCTAAAACTTAGCATTTAAAAAACTAAGATAGTAGCATCTAGTCCCATCACTTCATGACAAATGGATGAGGAAGCAAAAGAAAAAGTGACAGATTTCATTTTCCTGGGTTTCAAAGTCACGACAGACAGTTACTGCAGCCATGGAATTAAAAGATGCTTTCTCCTAGAAAGAAAAGCTGTACAAACCTATACAGCATATTAAAAAACAGAGACATCACTTTGCTGACAGAAGTCCATATGGTTAAAGCTATGGCTTTTCCAGTAGTCATGTATGGTGACTCTTTGCACCATAAAGAAGGCTGAGTGCTGAAGAATTGATAATTTCAAATTGTGGTGCTGGAGAATACTCTTGAGAGTCCTTTAGACAGCAAGGAGATCAAACCAGTCAGTCCTAAAAGAAATTAGTCCTGAATAGTCATTGGAAGGACTGCTGCTGAAGCTAAAACTCCAATACTTTGCCATTTGATGGGAAGAAGTGACTCATTGGAAAAGACCCTGATGCTGGGAAAGATTGAGGAGAAGAGGGCAAAGAGGATGAAATGGTTGGATGGCATCACTGACTCAATGGGCATGAGTTTGAGCAAACTCAGGGGGATAGTGAAGGTGAGGGAAGCCTGGCATGCTGCAGTTCATAGGGTCACAAAGAGTCAGACATGACTTAGTGACTGAACAACAAAGGCTAGTTTATGGCCCAGGATGTGATCTATCCTGGAGAAGGTTCCTTGATAACTTGAGAAAAAAGTGAAATTCATTGTTTTGGGTGAAATATCCTATAGACATCAATTAGGTCTAACTCGTCTATTGTGTCATTTAAAGTTTGTGTTTCCTTGTTAATGTTCTGTTTAGTTGATTTATCCATAAGTGTGAGTGGGGTATTAAAGTCTCCCACTATTATTGTGTTATTGTTAATTTCCCATATCATACTTGTTAGCATTTGTCTGACATATTGTGGTGCTCCTATGTTGGGTGCATCTATATTTATAATTGTTATATCTTCTGTTTGGATTGAACCTTTGATCATTATGTAGTGTCCTTCTGTGTCTCTTTTCACAGCCTTTGTTTTAAAGTGTATTTTGCGGGGGATGAGCTAAGATGGAGGAGAAATAGGACGGGGAGACCACTATTTCCCCCAAAAATTCATCAAAAGAACATTTAAACGCCAAGTAAATTCCACAAAACAACTTCTGAAAGCCGGCAGAGGATATCAGGCACCCAGAAAAGCAGCCCATTTTCTTCGAAAGGAGGTAGGAAAAAATATAAAAGACAAAAAATGAGACAAAAGAGGGAGGGACGGAGCTCCGTCCCAGGAAGGGAGTCTTAAAAAGAGAGAAGTTTCCAAACACCAGGAAATACTCTCACTGCGGAGTCTGTGCTGAGCCTTGGAAGCACAGAGGGCAACATAACAGGGAGGAAAAATAAATAAACAATTAAAACCCACAGATTAGGAGCCCAACGGTAACTCCCCCAGTGGAGACGCAGCGCAGATGCCTGCACTCGCCACTAGCAAGCGGGGGCTGGGCAGGGAGGCGCAGGCTGCTTTGCTTAGAGTAAGAATCCGGCCTGAATGCCCCAAGCGCTATCTGAGCGAACTAACTTGGGCTAGCAAACCAGACTGTGGGATAACTACCACGTGAAAAGCCAACCCTAACCTAAGACACTGCCTGGCCCATGCTCAGAACAATGGACTGGACAGAGATAGCGGCTGCAGACCATCCCCCTCCGGTGACAGGCAGCCAGAGCCGGAAGGGGGCAATCGCAGCCCCAGAGAGACATTATCTACAAAACTGTAAGTAGGCTTCTTTGCTAACTAAGACTTCTTGGGGTTCTGGATGGTCAACATCTGCCTGAGAAGGTGCGCCGGTTGTACACACAGAAAACCGAGCGGTGAGGAGGCGATAGGTCGCAGCGACTGCGCTCTCCAAACGCCTCATCACCTGAGCTGCTCGGACCTGGGAAGGGCACAAAACGCAGGCCCAACCGTGTCTGCACCTCTGAGGACTACCTGAGTGCCTGAATCTGAGAGGCTTAGACCTGGGACGTGCATGCAGCCCAGGGCCACCCTCGGATGGTTCCCAGCATAGCAACCTAGAGCCTGAGTAGTGTGGGGAGGGAGGGTACACTCGCCGTGAGTGGGGGCAGGCCCAGTCTGACTGAGGCACTGCAAGCACACACCAGTGTTGTTTGTTTGCAGCGTCCCTGCCTCCCCACAGCGCGACTGAACAAGTGAGCCTAAAAAAAAAAAAAAAAAAAAAATGTGTCCACCACCGCTCCCTTTGTGTCAGGGTGGAAATCAGACACTGAAGAAACCAGCAAACAAAAGAAGCTAAAACAGAGGGAACCGCCTTGGAAGTAAGTGACAGGTGCAACAGATTAAAACCCTGTCGTTAGTGCAGACTACATAGGAAGGGGCCTATAGGTCTTGAGAAATATAAGCTGGACCAAGGAACTAGCTGAAAAGGAACTGACCCCGCAATACCCACAACAACACCAGAAAACGTCTTAGATATATTTTTACTATTTTTATGATCATTCTTCCTTTCTTTCTTTAATTTTTTTTAAAATTTTAAGTCCTCTATTACTCCTTTAATTTTCACTTATATAACCTACTATTACTTTGAGGGGGAAAAAGACACTATTTTTTTAAAAGCAAACTTCATGTATATATATTTTATAATTTTTGTGACTTTGTTTTTTTTTTCTTTTTTTTTTCTTCTCCTTTTCTTTAACATTGTATTTCTGAAATTCCAAACTCTACTCTAGATTTTTAATTTTGCTTTTTGGTATTTGCTATCAATTTTGTACCTTTATTTTTTTATATAATTGTTGTGACTTTGTTTTTGTTTTTGTTTTTCCTCTCTTTCTCTTTCTCTTTCTTTTCTTCTTCTTTACTTTAACATTGTATTTTTTGGAATTCAAATTCTACTCTAGATTTTTAATTTTTGCTTTTTGATATTTGTTATCAATTTTGTACCTATATTTTCTTTATAATTTTTATGACTTTCTTCTTCTTCTTCTTCTTTTCTTTAACATCGTACTTTTGAAATTCCAAACTCTACTCTAGATTTTTAATTTTTGCTTTTTGGTATTTGTTATCAATTTTGTACCTTTAAGAACCCAATCTTCAGCACCCATTTTTACTTGGGAGCGAGATTACTGGCTTGACTGCTCTATCCCCCTTTGGACTCTCCTTTTTCTCCACCAGGTCGCCTCCCTAACCCCTCTCTGCTCTACCCAACTCTGTGAATTTCTGTGTGTTCCAGATGGTGGAGAACACTTAGGGAACTGATTACTGGCTGGATCTGTCTCTGTCCTTTTCATTCCTCCCTTTTATCCTCCTGGCCACCTCTGTCTCCTTCCTCCCTCTTCTCTTCTCTGTATAACTCCATGAACATCTCTGAGCGGTCCAGTTGTGGAGTGTACATAAGGAAGTGATTACTGGCTAGCCTGTTCTCACCTCTATTGATTCCACCTCATCTCATTCGGGTCACCTCTAACTCCCTCCTCCCTCTGCTCTTCTCCATGTAACTCTGTGAATCTCTCTGGGTGGCCCTCACTGTGGAGAAACTTTTCATCTTTAACCTAGATGTTTTATCAATGGTGCTGTATAGGAGAAGTTTTGAGACTACTGTAAAAATAAGACTGATAACCGGAAGCAGAAGACTTAAGTCCAAACCCTGAGTCCAGGGAACTCCTGACTCCAGGGAACATTAATTGACAGGAGCTCATCAAACACCTCCATACCTACACTGAAACCAAGCACCACACAAGGGCCAACAAGTTCCAGAGCAAGACATACCATGCAAATTCTCCAGCAACACAGGAACACAGCCCTGAGCTCCAATATACAGGCTGCCCAAAGTTACTACAAAACCACAGACATCTCATAACTCATTACTGGACACTTCATTGCACTCCGGAGAGAAGAAATACAGCTCCACCCACCAGAACACCGACACAAGCTTCCCTAATCAAGAAACCTTGACAAGCCACCAGTACAAACCCACACACAGCGAGGAAACTCCACAATAAAGAGAACTCCACAAACTGCCAGAATACAAAAAGGACACCCCAAACTCAGCAATATAAACAAGATGAAGAGACAGAGGAATACCCAGGAGGTAAAGGAACAGGATAAATGCCCACCAAACCAAACAAAAGAGGAAGAGATAGGGAATCTACCTGATAAAGAATCCCGAATAATGATATTGAAAATGATCCAAAATCTTGAAATCAAAATGTCATCACAGAAAAATAGCCTGGGGACAAGGATTGAGACGATGCAAGAAAAGTTTAAAAAGGACCTAGAAGAAATTTTAAAAAGAGTCAATATATAATGAATAATGCAATAAATGAGATCAAAAACACTCTGGAGCAATGAATAATAGAATAACAGAGGCAGAAGATAGGATTAGTCAAATAGAAGATAGAATGGTAGAAATAAATGAATCAGAGAGGAAAAAGAAAAACGAATTAAAAGAAATGAGAACAATCTCAGAAACCTCCAGGACAATATTAAATGCTACAACATTCAAATCATAGGAGTCCCAGAAGAAGACAAAAAGAAAGAACATGAGAAAATACTTGAGGAGATAATAGTTGAAAACTTCCCTAAAATGGGGAAGGAAATAATCACCCAAGTCCAAGAAACCCAGAGAATCCCAAACAGGATAAACCCAAGGTGAAACACCTCAAGACACATATTAATCAAATTAACAAAGATCAAACACAAAGAACAAATATTAAAAGCAGCAAGGGAAAAACAATAAATATCACACAAGGGAATTCCCATAAGGATAACAGCGGATCTTTCTAAAGAAACTCTTCAAGCCAGGAGGGAATGGCAAGACATACTTAAAGTGATGAAAGAAAATAACCTAGAGCCCAGATTACTGTACCTAGCAAGGATCTCATTCAAATATGAAGGAGAAATCAAAAGCTTTACAGACAAGCAAAAGCTGAGAGAATTCAGCATCACCAAACCAGCTCTCCAACAAATACTAGAGGATATTCTCTAGACAGGAGACACAAAAACGGTGTATAAACTCGAACCCAAAACAATAAAGTAAATGGCAACGGGATCACACTTATCAATATTACCTTAAACGTAAATGGGTTGACTGCCCCAACCAAAAGACAAAGACTGGCTGAATGGATACAAAAACAAGACCCCTATATATGTAGTCTACAAGAGACTCACCTCAAAACAGGGTACACATACAGACTGAAAGTGAAGGGCTGGAAAAAGATATTCCATGCAAACAGAGACCAAAAGAAAGCAGGAGTAGCAATACTCATATCAGATAAAATAGACTTTAAAACAAAGGATGTGAAAAGAGACAAAGAAAGTCACTACATAATAATCAAAGGATCAATCCAAGAACAAGATACAACAATTATAAATATATATGCACCCAACATAGGAGCACTGCAATATGTAAGACAAATGCTAACAAGTATGAAAGGGGAAATTAACAATAACACAATAATAGTGGGAGGCTTTAATACCCCACTCACACCTATGGATAGATCAACTAAACAGAAAATTAACAAGGAAACACAAACTTTAAATGATACAATAGACCAGTTAGACCTAATTGATATCTATAGGACATTTCATCCCAAAACAATGAATTTCACCTTTTTCTCAAGCACACACGGAACCTTCTCCAGGATAGATCACATCCTGGGCCATAAAGCTAGCCTTGGTAAATTCAAAAAAATAGAAATCATTCCAAGCATCTTTTCTGACCACAATGCAGTAAGATTAGATCTCAATTACAGGAGAAAAACTATTAAAAATTCCAACATATGGAGGCTGAACAACACGCTGCTGAATAACCAACAAATCACAAAAGAAATCAAAAAAGAAATCAAAATTTGCATAGAAACGAATGAAAATGAAAACACAACAACCCAAAACCTGTGGGACACAGTAAAAGCAGTCCTAAGGGAAAGTGCATAGCAATACAGGCACACCTCAAGAAACAAGAAAAAGTCAAATAAATAACCTAACTCTACACCTAAAGCAACTAGAAAAGGAAGAAATGAAGAACCCTAGGGTTAGTAGAAGGAAAGAAATCTTAAAAATTAGAGCAGAAATAAATGCAAAAAGAAACAAAAGAGACCATAGCCAAAATCAACAAAGCCAAAAGCTGGTTCTTTGAAAGGATAAATAAAATCGACAAACCATTAGCCAGACTCATCAAGAAACAAAGGGAGAAAAATCAAATCAATAAAATTAGAAACGTAAAAATGGAGAGATCACAACAGACAACACAGAAATACAAAGGATCATAAGAGACTATTATCAACAATTATATGCCAATAAAATGGACAACGAGGAAGAAATGGACAAATTCTTAGAAAAGTACAACTTTCCAAAACTGGACCAGGAAGAAATAGAAAACCTTAACAGACCCATCACAAGCACGGAAATTGAAACTGTAATCAAAAATCTTCCATCAAACAAAAGCCCAGGTCCAGACGGCTTCACAGCTGAATTCTACCAAAAAATTAGACAAGAGCTAACACCTATCCTGCTCAAACTCTTCCAGAAAATTGCAGAGGAAGGTAAACTTCCAAACTCATTCTATGAGGCCACCATCACCCTAATACCAAAACCTGACAAAGATGCCACAAAAAAAGAAAACTACAGGCCAATATCACTAATGAACATAGATGCAAAAATCCTAAACAAAATTCTAGCAATCAGAATCCAACAACACATTAAAAAGATCATACACCATGACCAAGTGGGCTTTATCCCAGGGATGCAAGGATTCTTCAATATCCGCAAATCAATCAATGTAATACACCACATTAACAAACTGAAAAATAAAAACCATATGATTATTTCAATAGATGCAGAGAAAGCCTTTGACAAAATTCAACACCCATTTATGATAAAAACTCTCCAGAAAGCAGGAATAGAAGGAACATACCTCAACATAATAAAAGCTATATATGACAAACCCACAGCGAACATTATCCTCAATGGTGAAAAATTGAAAGCATTTCCTCTAAAGTCAGGAACAAGACAAGGGTGCCCACTTTCACCATTACTATTCAACATAGTTTTGGAAGTTTTGGCCATAGCAATCAGAGCAGAAAAAGAAATAAAAGGAATCCAAATTGGAAAAGAAGAAGTAAAACTCTCACTATTTGCAGATGACATGATCCTCTACATAGAAAACCCTAAAGACTCCACCAGAAAATTACTAGAATTAATCAATGATTATAGTAAAATTGCAGGATATAAAATCAACACACAGAAATCCCTTGCATTCCTATACACTAATAATGAGAAAACAGAAAGAGAAATTAAGGAAACAATTCCATTCACCATTGCAACGAAAAAGAATAAAATACTTAGGAATATATCTACCTAAAGAAACTAAAGACCTATATATAGAAAAACTATAAAACACTGGTGAAAGAAATCAAAGAGGACACTAATAGATGGAGAAATATACCATGTTCATGGATTGAAGAATCAATATAGTGAAAATGAGTATACTACCCAAAGCAATCTATAGATTCAATGCAATCCCTATCAAGCTACCAACAGTATTCTTCACAGAGCTAGAACAAATAATTTCACAATTTGTATGGAAATACAAAAACCTCGAATAGCCAAAGCGATCTTGAGAAAGAAAATGGAACTGGAGGCATCAACCTACC
>NW_027220143.1:0-18737 GCF_027580195.1 Bos mutus
CATCTGGCGATAATGCCAGCTGGGCGCGCGACACCTGCCCGCTCATCTGTGATAATCGCCAGCTGAGCCCGCGACACCTGCCCGCTCATCTGCCTGATAATCGCCAGCTGAGCCCCGCGACACCTGCCAGCTCATCTGCCTGATAATCGCCAGCTGAGCCCGCGGACACCTGCCCGGCTCATCTGCCTGATAATCGCCAGCTGAGCCCTGCCGACACCTGCCGGCTCATCTGCCTGATAATCGCCAGCTGAGCCCCGTGACACCTGCCCGCTCATCTGCCTGATAATCGCCAGCTGAGGCCCGCGACACCTGCCCGCTCATCTGCTTGATAATGCGCCAGCTGAGCCACGCGACACCTGCCGCTCATCTGCCTGATAATCGCCAGCTGAGCCGCGCGACCACCCGGCTCATCTGCCTGATAATCGCCAGCTGAGCCACGACACCTGCCCGCTCATCTGCTTGATAATCGCCAGCTCAGCCCGCGACACCTGCCCGCTCATCTGCCTGATAATCGCCAGCTGGGCCGCGACACCTGCCCGCTCATCTGTGATAATCGCCAGCTGAGCCACGCGACACCTGCCCGCTCATCTGTGATAATCGCCAGCTGAGCCCGCGACACCTGCCCGGCTCATCTGCCTGATAATCGCCAGCTGAGCCCGCGACACCTGCCCGCTCATCTGCCTGATAATCGCCAGCTGAGCCCGCGCGACACCTGCCCGGCTCATCTGCCTGATAATCGCCAGCTGAGCCGCGCGACACCTGCCCGCTCATCTGATTGATAAGCCGCCAGCTGAGCGGCGCGACACCTGCCGGCTCATCTGCTTGATAATCGCCAGCTGAGCCGCGCGACACCTGCCCGCTCATCTGCTTGATAATCGCCAGCTGAGCCACGCGACACCTGCCCGCTCATCTGCTGATAATCGCCAGCTGAGCCCGCGCGACACCTGCCCGCTCATCTGCTTGATAATCGCCAGCTGAGCCCGCGACACCTGCCGGCTCATCTGCCTGATAATCGCCAGCTGAGCCCGCGACACCTGCCGCTCATCTGTGATAATCGCCAGCTGAGCCCGACGCGACACCTGCCCGGCTCATCTGCCTGATAATCGCCAGCTGGGCCACGCGACACCTGCCCGCTCATCTGCCTGATAATCGCCAGCTGAGCCGCGCGACACCTGCCCGCTCATCTGTGATAATCGCCAGCTGCCGCGACACCTGCCGGCTCATCTGCCTGATAATCGCCAGCTGAGCCCGCGACACCTGCCCGCTCATCTGCTTGATAATCGCCAGCTGAGCCACGCGACACCTGCCCGCTCATCTGCTTGATAATCGCCAGCTGAGCCCGCGACACCTGCCCGGCTCATCTGCCTGATAATCGCCAGCTGAGCGGCGCGACACCTGCCGCTCATCTGCTTGATAATCGCCAGCTGAGCCGCGCGACACCTGCCCGCTCATCTGCCTGATAATCGCCAGCTGAGCCCGCGCGACACCTGCCCGCTCATCTGCTTGATAATCGCCAGCTGAGCCTCGCGACACCTGCCCGCTCATCTGCCTGATAATCGCCAGCTGAGCCTGCGCGACACCTGCCGCTCATCTGCCTGATAATCGCCAGCTGGGCCTCGCGACACCTGCCGCTCATCTGCCTGATAATCGCCAGCTGAGCCCGCGCGACACCTGCCCGCTCATCTGCCTGATAATCGCCAGCTGAGCCGGCGCGACACCTGCCCGCTCATCTGCCTGATAATCGCCAGCTGAGCCCGCGACACCTGCCCGCTCATCTGCCTGATAATCGCCAGCTGAGCGCGGTGACACCTGCCCGCTCATCTGCTTGATAATCGCCAGCTGAGCCGCGCGACACCTGCCCGCTCATCTGCCTGATAATCGCCAGCTGAGCCCGCGACACCTGCCGGCTCATCTCTGCCAGCTGAGCGCGACACCTCGCTCATCTGCTGATGCCGCCAGCTGAGCCTGGCGACACCTGCCCGCTCATCTGCCTGATAATCGCCAGCTGAGCCTCGCGACACCTGCCCGGCTCATCTGCCTGATAATCGCCAGCTGAGGCGCGCGACACCTGCCCGCTCATCTGCTTGATAATCGCCAGCTGAGCCACGCGACACCTGCCCGCTCATCTGCTTGATAATCGCCAGCTGAGCCGGCGACACCTGCCCGCTCATCTGTGATAATCGCCAGCTGAGCCCCGGCGACACCTGCCCGCTCATCTGCTTGATAATCGCCAGCTGAGCCCCGCGACACCTGCCCGCTCATCTGCCTGATAATCGCCAGCTGGGCCCGCGACACCTGCCGCTCATCTGCCTGATAATCGCCAGCTGAGCCCGCGACACCTGCCCGCTCATCTGCTTGATAATCGCCAGCTGAGCTGCGCGACACCTGCCCGCTCATCTGCTTGATAATCGCCAGCTGAGCGTCGCGACACCTGCCCGCTCATCTGCCTGATAATCGCCAGCTGAGCCAGCGCGACACCTGCCCGCTCATCTGCCTGATAATCGCCAGCTGAGCCGCGCGACACCTGCCCGCTCATCTGCCTGATAATCGCCAGCTGAGCCATTGTCACCTGCCCGCTCATCTGCCTGATAATCGCCAGCTGAGCCGCGCGACACCTGCCCGCTCATCTGCTTGATAATCGCCAGCTGAGCCCGCGCGACACCTGCCCGCTCATCTGCTTGATAATCGCCAGATGAGCAGCGCCACACGTGCCCGCTCATCTGCTTGATAATCGCCAGCTGAGCCGCGCGACACCTGCCCGCTCATCTGCTTGATAATCGCCAGCTGAGCCCGCGACACCTGCCGCTCATCTGCTTGATAATCGCCAGCTGAGCCACGCACGACACCTGCCGGCTCATCTGCTTGATAATCGCCAGCTGAGCCCGCGACACCTGCCCGCTCATCTGCTTGATAATCGCCAGCTGAGCCTGCGGCGACACCTGCCCGCTCATCTGCTTGATAATCGCCAGCTGAGCCACCGCGACACCTGCCCGCTCATCTGCCTGATAATCGCCAGCTGAGCGCGCGACACCTGCCCGCTCATCTGCTTGATAATCGCCAGCTGAGCCGGCGCGACACCTGCCCGCTCATCTGCTTGATAATCGCCAGCTGAGCCGCGACACCTGCCCGCTCATCTGCCTGATAATCGCCAGCTGAGCCCGGTGACACCTGCCCGCTCATCTGCTTGATAATCGCCAGCTGAGCCGGTGACACCTGCCGCTCATCTGCCTGATAATCGCCAGCTGAGCTGGCCGCGACACCTGCCCGCTCATCTGCTTGATAATCGCCAGCTGGGCCGTGCACCTGCCCGCTCATCTGCCTGATAATCGCCAGCTGAGCCGTCGCGACACCTGCCCGGCTCATCTGCCTGATAATCGCCAGCTGAGCCCGCGCGACACCTGCCGGCTCATCTGCCTGATAATCGCCAGCTGAGCCTCGCGACACCTGCCCGCTCATCTGCCTGATAATCGCCAGCTGAGCCGCGCGACACCTGCCCGCTCATCTGCTTGATAATCGCCAGCTGAGCCGCGCGACACCTGCCCGCTCATCTGCCTGATAATCGCCAGCTGAGCCGCGCGACACCTGCCCGCTCATCTGCCTGATAATCGCCAGCTGAGCGCGCGACACCTGCCCGCTCATCTGCCTGATAATCGCCAGCTGAGCCGCGACACCTGCCGCTCATCTGTTGATAATCGCCAGCTGAGCCGCGCGACCACCTGCCCGCTCATCTGCTTGATAATCGCCAGCTGAGCGGCGTGACACCTGCCCGCTCATCTGCTTGATAATCGCCAGCTGAGCCGCGCGACACCTGCCCGCTCATCTGCTTGATAATCGCCAGCTGAGCCACGCGACACCTGCCCGCTCATCTGCCTGATAATCGCCAGCTGAGCCGCGCGACACCTGCCCGCTCATCTGTGATAATCGCCAGCTGAGCCTGCGCGACACCTGCCGGCTCATCTGCCTGATAATCGCCAGCTGAGCCCGCGACACCTGCCCGCTCATCTGCTTGATAATCGCCAGCTGAGCCACGCGACACCTGCCCGCTCATCTGCTTGATAATCGCCAGCTGAGGCGCGCGACACCTGCCGCTCATCTGCCTGATAATCGCCAGCTGAGCCGCGCGACACCTGCCTGCTCATCTGCTGATAATCGCCAGCTGAGCCACGCGCGACACCTGCCGGCTCATCTGCCTGATAATCGCCAGCTGAGCCGCGTGACACCTGCCGCTCATCTGCCTGATAATCGCCAGCTGAGCCTGCGACACCTGCCCGCTCATCTGCTTGATAATCGCCAGCTGAGCCGCGACACCTGCCCGCTCATCTGCCTGATAATCGCCAGCTGAGCCCTGCGACACCTGCCCGCTCATCTGCTTGATAATCGCCAGCTGAGCCGGGTGACACCTGCCCGCTCATCTGCCTGATAATCGCCAGCTGAGCCACGCGACACCTGCCCGCTCATCTGCTTGATAATCGCCAGCTGAGCGCGGCGAGCACCTGCCCGCTCATCTGCTTGATAATCGCCAGCTGAGCCGCGCGACACCTGCCCGCTCATCTGCTTGATAATCGCCAGCTGAGCCCGCGACACCTGCCTGCTCATCTGCCTGATAATCGCCAGCTGAGCCCGCGCGACACCTGCCCGCTCATCTGCCTGATAATCGCCAGCTGAGCCGGGCGACACCTGCCCGCTCATCTGCCTGATAATCGCCAGCTGAGCCAGGTGACACCTGCCCGCTCATCTGCCTGATAATCGCCAGCTGAGCCGCGACACCTGCCCGCTCATCTGCTTGATAATCGCCAGCTGAGCCACACGACACCTGCCCGCTCATCTGCCTGATAATCGCCAGCTGAGCCGGGCAGCACCTGCCCGCTCATCTGCCTGATAATCGCCAGCTGAGCGGCGCGACACCTGCCCGCTCATCTGCTTGATAATCGCCAGCTGAGCCGCGCGACACCTGCCCGCTCATCTGCTTGATAATCGCCAGCTGAGCCGCGCGACACCTGCCCGCTCATCTGCCTGATAATCGCCAGCTGAGCCGCGCGACACCTGCCCGCTCATCTGCTTGATAATCGCCAGCTGAGCGCGCGACACCTGCCCGGCTCATCTGCTTGATAATCGCCAGCTGAGCCGCGTGACACCCTGCGCTCATCTGCTTGATAATCGCCAGCTGAGCGGCGCGACACCTGCCCGCTCATCTGCTTGATAATCGCCAGCTGAGATCCGCGACACCTGCCCGCTCATCTGCTTGATAATCGCCAGCTGAGCCACGCGACACCTGCCCGCTCATCTGCTTGATAATCGCCAGCTGAGCCGCCGCGACACCTGCCCGCTCATCTGCTTGATAATCGCCAGCTGAGCCCCGCGACACCTGCCCGCTCATCTGCTTGATAATCGCCAGCTGAGCCGCGTGACACCTGCCCGCTCATCTGCTTGATAATCAGCCAGCTGAGCCAGCGACACCTGCCCGCTCATCTGCCTGATAATCGCCAGCTGAGCCATGCGCGACACCTGCCCGCTCATCTGCTTGATAATCGCCAGCTGAGCCGCGCGACACCTGCCCGCTCATCTGCCTGATAATCGCCAGCTTAGCCAGGTGACACCTGCCGCTCATCTGCCTGATAATCGCCAGCTGAGCCGCGCGACACCTGCCCGCTCATCTGCCTGATAATCGCCAGCTTAGCCGGGTGACACCTGCCCGCTCATCTGCCTGATAATCGCCAGCTGAGCCCGCGACACCTGCCCGCTCATCTGCCTGATAATCGCCAGCTGAGCCGCGCGACACCTGCCCGCTCATCTGCTTGATAATCGCCAGCTGAGCCTCGCGACACCTGCCCGCTCATCTGCCTGATAATCGCCAGCTGAGCCGGCGACACCTGCCCGCTCATCTGCTTGATAATCGCCAGCTGAGCCTCGCGACACCTGCCCGCTCATCTGCTTGATAATCGCCAGCTGAGCCGCGACACCTGCCCGCTCATCTGCTTGATAATCGCCAGCTGAGCCGCGCGACACCTGCCCGCTCATCTGCTTGATAATCGCCAGCTGAGCCCGCGACACCTGCCCGCTCATCTGATTGATAATCGCCAGCTGAGCCACGTGACACCTGCCCGCTCATCTGCTTGATAATCGCCAGCTGAGCCACGCGACACCTGCCGGCTCATCTGCTTGATAATCGCCAGCTGAGCCTCGGCGCGACACCTGCCCGCTCATCTGCTTGATAATCGCCAGCTGAGCCGCGCGACACCTGCCCGCTCATCTGCTTGATAATCGCCAGCTGAGCCGCGCGACACCTGCCCGCTCATCTGCCTGATAATCGCCAGCTGAGCCGGCGACACCTGCCCGCTCATCTGCTTGATAATCGCCAGCTGAGCCCGGTGACACCTGCCCGCTCATCTGCCTGATAATCGCCAGCTGAGCCGCGCGACACCTGCCCGCTCATCTGCCTGATAATCGCCAGCTGAGCCTCGCGACACCTGCCCGCTCATCTGCTTGATAATCGCCAGCTGAGCCTCGCGACACCTGCCCGCTCATCTGCCTGATAATCGCCAGCTGAGCCCGCGACACCTGCCCGCTCATCTGCCTGATAATCGCCAGCTGAGCCGCGCGACACCTGCCCGCTCATCTGCCTGATAATCGCCAGCTGAGCCGCGCGACACCTGCCCGCTCATCTGCCTGATAATCGCCAGCTGAGCCCGCGACACCTGCCCGCTCATCTGCTTGATAATCGCCAGCTGAGCCTCGCGACACCTGCCCGCTCATCTGCCTGATAATCGCCAGCTGAGCCGCGTGACACCTGCCCGCTCATCTGCCTGATAATCGCCAGCTGCCTGATAATGCGACCACCTGCCCGCTCATCTGATTGATAATCGCCAGCTGAGCCACGTGACACCTGCCCGCTCATCTGCCTGATACTCGCCAGCTGAGCTGGCGACACCTGCCTGCTCATCTGCCTGATACTCGCCAGCTGAGCCGCGCGACACCTGCCTGCTCATCTGCCTGATAGTCGCCAGTTGAGCCCTGCGACACCTGCCCGCTCATCTGCTTGATAATCGCCAGCTGAGCCTCGCGACACCTGCCAGCTCATCTGCTTGATAATTACCAGCTGAGCCCCGTGACACCTGCCTGCTCATCTGCTTGATAATCGCCAGCTGAGCCGGCGACACCTGCCCGCTCATCTGCCTGATAATCGCCAGCTGAGCCCCGCGACACCTGCCGGCTCATCTGCCTGATAATCGCCAGCTGAGCCTCGCGACACCTGCCCGCTCATCTGCCTGATAATCGCCAGCTGAGCCTCGTGACACCTGCCCGCTCATCTGCCTGATAATCGCCAGCTGAGCCATGCGTCACCTGCCCGCTCATCTGCTTGATAATCGCCAGCTGAGCCCGTGACACCTGCCCGCTCATCTGCTTGATAATCGCCAGCTGAGCCCCGCGACACCTGCCCGCTCATCTGTTTGATAATCGCCAGCTGAGCCCGCGCGACACCTGCCGCTCATCTGCTTGATAATCGCCAGCTGAGCCACGCGACACCTGCCCGCTCATCTGCTTGATAATCGCCAGCTGAGCCACGCGACACCTGCCCGCTCATCTGCTTGATAATCGCCAGCTGAGCCTCGCGACACCTGCCCGCTCATCTGCTTGATAATCGCCAGCTGAGCCCCACGACACCTGCCCGCTCATCTGCTTGATAATCGCCAGCTGAGATCCGCGCGACACCTGCCCGCTCATCTGCTTGATAATCGCCAGCTGAGCCCGCGACACCTGCCCGCTCATCTGCTTGATAATCGCCAGCTGAGCCCTCGCGACACCTGCCCGCTCATCTGCCTGATAATCGCCAGCTGAGCCGCGACACCTGCCCGCTCATCTGATTTGATAATCGCCAGCTGAGCCTCGCGACACCTGCCCGGCTCATCTGCTTGATAATCGCCAGCTGAGCCTCCCGACACCTGCCCGCTCATCTGCTTGATAATCGCCAGCTGAGCCTCGCGACACCTGCCCGCTCATCTGCTTGATAATCGCCAGCTGAGCCCGCGACACCTGCCCGCTCATCTGCTTGATAATCGCCAGCTGAGCCCCGCGACACCTGCCCGCTCATCTGCTTGATAATCGCCAGCTGAGCAGCGCGACACCTGCCCGCTCATCTGCTTGATAATCGCCAGCTGAGGCCCGCGACACCTGCCCGCTCATCTGCTTGATAATCGCCAGCTGAGCCATGCGACACCTGCCCGCTCATCTGCTTGATAATCGCCAGCTGAGCCGGCGCGACACCTGCCCGCTCATCTGCTTGATAATCGCCAGCTGAGCCGCGCGACACCTGCCCGCTCATCTGCTTGATAATCGCCAGCTGAGCCCCGCGACACCTGCCCGCTCATCTGCTTGATAATCGCCAGCTGAGCCCGCGCGACACCTGCCCGCTCATCTGCTTGATAATCGCCAGCTGAGTCCGCTTGACACCTGCCCGCTCATCTGCTTGATAATCGCCAGCTGAGCCCGCGACACCTGCCCGCTCATCTGCTTGATAATCGCCAGCTGAGCCGCGCGACACCTGCCCGCGGCCATCTGCTTGATAATCGCCAGCTGAGCCCGGGACACCTGCCGCTCATCTGCTTGATAATCGCCAGCTGAGCCTCGCGACACCTGCCCGCTCATCTGCTTGATAATCGCCAGCTGAGCCGCGCGACACCTGCCCGCTCATCTGCTTGATAATCGCCAGCTGAGCCGGCGACACCTGCCCGCTCATCTGCCTGATAATCGCCAGCTGAGCCGGTGACACCTGCCCGCTCATCTGCTTGATAATCGCCAGCTGAGCCGGGCGACACCTGCCCGCTCATCTGCCTGATAATCGCCAGCTGAGCCGCGCGACACCTGCCCGCTCATCTGCTTGATAATCGCCAGCTGAGCCGCGCGACACCTGCCCGCTCATCTGCTTGATAATCGCCAGCTGAGCCACGCGACACCTGCCCGCTCATCTGCTTGATAATCGCCAGCTGAGCCCGCGTGACACCTGCCCGCTCATCTGCTTGATAATCGCCAGCTGAGCCGCGCGACACCTGCCCGCTCATCTGCTTGATAATCGCCAGCTGAGCCTTGCGACACCTGCCCGCTCATCTGCTTGATAATCGCCAGCTGAGCCGCGCGACACCTGCCCGCTCATCTGCTTGATAATCGCCAGCTGAGCCCGCGACACCTGCCCGCTCATCTGCTTGATAATCGCCAGCTGAGCCTCGCGACACCTGCCCGCTCATCTGCTTGATAATCGCCAGCTGAGCCGCGCGACACCTGCCCGCTCATCTGCTTGATAATCGCCAGCTGAGCCGTGCGACACCTGCCCGCTCATCTGCTTGATAATCACCAGCTGAGCCCCGCGACACCTGCCCGCTCATCTGCTTGATAATCGCCAGCTGAGCCGCGCGACACCTGCCCGCTCATCTGCTTGATAATCGCCAGCTGAGCCGCGCGACACCTGCCCGCTCATCTGCTTGATAATCACCAGCTGAGCCAGGTGACACCTGCCCGCTCATCTGCTTGATAATCGCCAGCTGAGCCGCGACACCTGCCCGCTCATCTGCTTGATAATCGCCAGCTGAGCCACGTGACACCTGCCCGCTCATCTGCTTGATAATCGCCAGCTGAGCCGCCGCGACACCTGCCGGCTCATCTGCCTGATAATCGCCAGTTGAGCCTCGGGACACCTGCCCGCTCATCTGCCTGATAATCGCCAGCTGAGCCTCGCGACACCTGCCCGCTCATCTGCCTGATAATCGCCAGCTTAGCCAGGTGACACCTGTCCGCTCATCTGCCTGATAATCGCCAGCTGAGCCAGGTGTCACCTGCCCGCTCATCTGCTTGATAATCGCCAGCTGAGCCTCGCGACACCTGTCCGCTCATCTGCCTGATAATCGCCAGCTGAGCCTTGCGACACCTGCCCGCTCATCTGCTTGATAATCGCCAGCTGAGCCCTGCGACACCTGCCCGCTCATCTGCCTGATAATCGCCAGCTGAGCCACGCGACACCTGCCCGCTCATCTGCCTGATAATCGCCAGCTGAGCCGCGCGACACCTGCCCGCTCATCTGCTTGATAATCGCCAGCTTAGCCAGGTGACACCTGCCCGCTCATCTGCTTGATAATCGCCAGCTGAGCTCGCGCGACACCTGCCCGCTCATCTGCTTGATAATCGCCAGCTGAGCCGCGCGACACCTGCCCGCTCATCTGCTTGATAATCGCCAGCTGAGCCACGCGACACCTGCCCGCTCATCTGCTTGATAATCGCCAGCTGAGCCTCGCGACACCTGCCCGCTCATCTGCTTGATAATCGCCAGCTGAGCCACGCGACACCTGCCCGCTCATCTGCTTGATAATCGCCAGCTGAGCCCGCGACACCTGCCCGCTCATCTGCTTGATAATCGCCAGCTGAGCCACATGACACCTGCCCGCTCATCTGCTTGATAATCGCCAGCTGAGCCACCGCGACACCTGCCCGCTCATCTGCTTGATAATCGCCAGCTGAGCCGCGACACCTGCCCGCTCATCTGCTTGATAATCGCCAGCTGAGCCACACGACACCTGCCCGCTCATCTGATTGATAATCGCCAGCTGAGCAGCGCGACACCTGCCCGCTCATCTGCTTGATAATCGCCAGCTGAGCCGCGCGCGACACCTGCCCGCTCATCTGCTTGATAATCGCCAGCTGAGCCGCGCGACACCTGCCCGCTCATCTGCTTGATAATCGCCAGCTGAGCCGCGCGACACCTGCCCGCTCATCTGCTTGATAATCGCCAGCTGAGCCGCGCGACACCTGCCCGCTCATCTGCTTGATAATCGCCAGCTGAGCCGTCGCGACACCTGCCCGCTCATCTGCTTGATAATCGCCAGCTGAGCCCGCGACACCTGCCCGCTCATCTGCTTGATAATCGCCAGCTGAGCCCCGTGACACCTGCCCGCTCATCTGCTTGATAATCGCCAGCTGAGCCCCGTGACACCTGCCCGCTCATCTGCTTGATAATCGCCAGCTGAGCCTCGCGACACCTGCCCGCTCATCTGCTTGATAATCGCCAGCTGAGCCGCGACACCTGCCCGCTCATCTGCTTGATAATCGCCAGCTGAGCCGTCGCGACACCTGCCCGCTCATCTGCTTGATAATCGCCAGCTGAGCCGCGCGACACCTGCCCGCTCATCTGCCTGATAATCGCCAGCTGAGCCTCGCGACACCTGCCCGCTCATCTGCTTGATAATCGCCAGCTGAGCCGCGTGACACCTGCCCGCTCATCTGCTTGATAATCGCCAGCTGAGCCGTCGCGACACCTGCCCGCTCATCTGCCTGATAATCGCCAGCTTAGCCAGGTGACACCTGCCCGCTCATCTGCCTGATAATCGCCAGCTGAGCCGCGCGACACCTGCCCGCTCATCTGCTTGATAATCGCCAGCTGAGCCGCGCGACACCTGCCCGCTCATCTGCCTGATAATCGCCAGCTGAGCCCGCGCGACACCTGCCCGCTCATCTGCTTGATAATCGCCAGATGAGCCGCGCGACACCTGCCCGCTCATCTGCTTGATAATCGCCAGCTGAGCCGCAGCACCTGCCGCTCATCTGCTTGATAATCGCCAGATGAGCCGCGCGACACCTGCCCGCTCATCTGATTGATAATCGCCAGCTGAGCCGCGCGACACCTGCCCGCTCATCTGCTTGATAATCGCCAGCTGAGCCACACGACACCTGCCCGCTCATCTGCTTGATAATCGCCAGCTGAGCCCGCGACACCTGCCCGCTCATCTGCTTGATAATCGCCAGCTGAGCCACACGACACCTGCCCGCTCATCTGCTTGATAATCGCCAGCTGAGCCACGCGACACCTGCCCGCTCATCTGCTTGATAATCGCCAGCTGAGCACCGCGACACCTGCCCGCTCATCTGCTTGATAATCGCCAGCTGAGCCGTGCGACACCTGCCCGCTCATCTGCTTGATAATCGCCAGCTGAGCCGCGCGACACCTGCCCGCTCATCTGCTTGATAATCACCAGCTGAGCCACGCGACACCTGTCCGCTCATCTGCTTGATAATCGCCAGCTGAGCCACGTGACACCTGCCCGCTCATCTGCCTGATAATCGCCAGCTGAGCCGCGCGACACCTGCCCGCTCATCTGCTTGATAATCGCCAGCTTAGCCATGCGACACCTGCCCGCTCATCTGCCTGATAATCGCCAGCTGAGCCCCCGCGACACCTGCCCGCTCATCTGCCTGATATTCGCCAGCTGAGCCCGCGCGACACCTGCCGCTCATCTGCCTGATAATCGCCAGCTAAGCAGCGCGACACCTGCCCGCTCATCTGCCTGATAATCGCCAGCTGAGCCTCGTGACACCTGCCCGCTCATCTGCCTTGATAATCGCCAGCAGCTAAGCCTCGCGACACCTGCCCGCTCATCTGCCTGATAATCACCAGCTTAGCCAGGTGACACCTGTCCGCTCATCTGCCTGATAATCGCCAGCTGAGCGCGCGACACCTGCCGGCTCATCTGCCGGAGAATCGACAGTTGAGCCTCGCGACACCTGCCCGTTCATCTGCTTGATAATCGCCAGCTGAGCCTCGCGTCACCTGCCCGCTCATCTGCTTGATAATCGCCAGCTGAGCCGCGCAGCACCTGCCCGCTCATCTGCTTGATAATCGCCGCGATCAGCAGCGCGACACGTGCCCGCTCATCTGCTTGATAATCGCCAGCTGAGCCCCACGACACCTGTCAGCACATCTGCTTGATAATCGCCAGCTGACCCCACGATACCTGCCCGCTCATCTGCCTGATAATCGCCAGCTGAGCCAAACGACACCTGCCCACTCATGTGCTTGATAATCGCCAGCTGAGCCTCACAACACCTGCCCGCTTATCTGCTTGATAATCGCCAGCTGAGCCTCGCGACACCTGCCCGCTCATCTGCTTGATAATTGCCAGCTGAGCCAAACGACACCTGCCCGCTCATCTGCTTGATAATCGCCTGCTGAGCCTCGCGACACCTGCCCGCTCATCTGCTTGATAATCGCCAGCTGAGACGCTCAGCACCTTCCGCCTCATCTGCTTGATAATCGCCAGCTGAGCCCGCGACACCTGCCCGCTCATCTGCTTGATAATTGCCAGCTGAGCCACACGACACCTGCTCGTTCATCTGCTTGATTATCGCCACCTGAACCACATGACACTTGCCCGCTCATTTGCTTGATAATCGCCAGCTGAGCCACACGACACCTGCCCTCTCATCTGCTTGATAATCGCCAGCTGAGCCGCGCGCGACACCTGCCCGCTCATCTGCTTGATAATCACCAGCTAAGCCGCGCAGCACCTGCCCACTTATCTGCTTGATAATCCCCAGCTGAGCCGCGCGACACCTGCCCCTCTCATCTGCTTGATAATCGCCAGGTGAGCCGCGCGCACCTGCCCGCTCATCTGCTTGATAATCCCTAGCTGAGCCGCGCGACACCTGCCCGCTCATCTGCTTGATAATCGCCAGCTGAGCCGCATGACACCTGCCCGCTCATCTGCTTGATAATCACCAGCTGAGTCGCGCGACACCTGCCCGCTCATCTGCTTGATAATCGCCAGCTGAGCCGCGCGACACCTGCCCGCTCATCTGCTTGATAATCGCCAGCTGAGTCGCGCGCGACACCTGCCCGCTCATCTGCTTGATAATCGCCAGCTGAGCCGCGCGACACCTGCCCGCTCATCTGCTTGATAATCGCCAGCTGAGCCGCGCGACACCTGCCCGCTCATCTGCTTGATAATCGCCAGCTGAGCCGTGGTGAAACCTGCCCGCTCATCTGCTTGATAATCGCCAGCTGAGCCCGCGACACCTGCCCGCTCATCTGCTTGATAATCACCAGGTGAGCCACACGACACCTGTCCGCTCTTCTGCTTGATAATCGCCAGCTGAGCCACATAACTGCTGCCCGCTCATCTGCTTGATAATAGCCAGCTGAGCTGCGCGACAACTGCCCGCTCATCTGCTTGATAATCGCCAGCTGAGCAGCGCGCGACACCTGCCCGCTCATCTGCTTGATAATCGCCAGCTGAGCCCGCGACACCTGCCCGCTCATCTGCTTGATAATCGCCAGCTGAGCCGCGCGACACCTGCCCGCTCATCTGCTTGATAATCGCCAGCTGAACCTCGCGACACCTGCCCTCTCATCTGCTTGATAATCGCCAGCTGAGCCGCGCAGCACCTGCCTGCTCATCTGCTTGATAATCGCCAGATGAGCCGCGCGACACGTGCCCACTCTTCTGATTGATAATCGCCAGCTGAGCCGCGCGACACCTGCCCGCTCATCTGCTTGATAATCGCCAGCTGAGCCGCGCGACACCTGCCCGCTCATCTGCTTGATAATCGCCAGCTGAGCCCGCGACACCTGCCCGCTCATCTGCTTGATAATCACCAGGTGAGCCACACGACACCTACCCTCTCATCTGCTTGATAATCGCCAGCTGAGCCACGCGATACCTGCCCGCTCATCTCCTTGATAATCACCAGCTGAGCCGCGCGACACCTGCCCGCTCATCTGCTTGATAATCGCCAGCTGAGCCATGCGAAACCTGCCCGCTCATCTGCTTGATAATCGCCAGCTGAGCCCGCGACACCTGCCCGCTCATCTGCTTGATAATCACCAGGTGAGCCACACGACACCTGCCCGCTCATCTGCTTGATAATCGCCAGCTGAGCCACATAACTGCTGCCCGCTCATCTGCTTGATAATAGCCAGCTGAGCTGCGCGACAACTGCCCGCTCATCTGCTTGATAATCGCCAGCTGAGCCGCGCGACACCTGCCCGCTCATCTGCTTGATAATCGCCAGCTGAGCCCCGCGACACCTGCCCGCTCATCTGCTTGATATTCGCCAGCTGAGCCCCGCGACACCTGCCGGCTCATCTGCCTGATAATCGCCAGCTGAGCCGCGCGACACCTGCCGCTCATCTGCCTGAGAATCGACAGTTGAGCCTCGTGACACCTGCCCGCTCATCTGCTTGATAATCGCCAGCTGAGCCTCGCGACACCTGCCCGCTCATCTGCCTGATAATCACCAGCTTAGCCAGGTGACACCTGTCCGCTCATCTGCCTGATAATCGCCAGCTGAGCCGCGCGACACCTGCCGCTCATCTGCCGGAGAATCGACAGTTGAGCCTCGCGACACCTGCCCGCTCATCTGCTTGATAATCGCCAGCTGAGCCTCGCGTCACCTGCCCGCTCATCTGCTTGATAACCGCCAGCTGAGCCGCGCAGCACCTGCCCGCTCATCTGCTTGATAATCGCCGATCAGCAGCGCGACACGTGCCCGCTCATCTGCTTGATAATCGCCAGCTGAGCCCCACGACACCTGTCAGCACATCTGCTTGATAATCGCCAGCTGACCCACACGATACCTGCCCGCTCATCTGCCTGATAATCGCCAGCTGAGCCAAACGACACCTGCCCTCTCATCTGCTCGATAATCGCCAGCTGAGCCTCGCAACACCTGCCCGCTTATCTGCTTGATAATCGCCAGCTGAGCCTCGCGACACCTGCCCGCTCATCTGCTTGATAATTGCCAGCTGAGCCACACGACACCTGCCCGCTCATCTGCTTGATAATCGCCAGCTGAGCCTCGCGACACCTGCCCGCTCATCTGCTTGATAATCGCCAGCTGAGCCGCTCAGCACCTTCCCGCTCATCTGTTTGATAATCGCCAGCTGAGCCCCGCGACACCTGCCCGCTCATCTGCTTGATAATTGCCAGCTGAGCCACACGACACCTGCCCGTTCATCTGCTTGATAATCGCCAGCTGAGCCACATGACACCTGCCTGCTCATCTGCTTGATAATCGCCAGCTGAGCCACACGACACCTGCCCCCTCATCTGCTTGATAATCGCCAGCTGAGCCGCGCGACACCTGCCCGCTCATCTGCTTGATAATCACCAGCTGAGCCGCGCGGCACCTGCCCGCTCATCTGCTTGATAATCCCTAGCTGAGCCGCGCGACACCTGCCCGCTCATCTGCTTGATAATCGCCAGCTGAGACGCGCGGCACCTGCCCGCTCATCTGCTTGATAATCCCTAGCTGAGCCGCGCGACACCTGCCCGCTCATCTGCTTGATAATCGCCAGCTGAGCCGCATGACACCTGCCCGCTCATCTGCTTGATAATCGCCAGCTGAGTCGCGCGACACCTGCCCGCTCATCTGCTTGATAATCGCCAGCTGAGCCGCGCGACACCTGCCCGCTCATCTGCTTGATAATCGCCAGCTGAGCCGCGCGACACCTGCCCGCTCATCTGCTTGATAATCGCCAGCTGAGCCGCGCGACACCTGCCCGCTCATCTGCTTGATAATCGCCAGCTGAGCCGTGCGACACCTGCCCGCTCATCTGCTTGATAATCGCCAGCTGAGCCATGTGAAACCTGCCCGCTCATCTGCTTGATAATCGCCAGCTGAGCCACGTGACACCTGCCGCGCATCATCTGCTTGATAATCGCCAGCTGCTTGATAATCGCCAGCTGAGACACCTGCCCGCTCATCTGCTTGATAATCGCCAGCTGAGCCCACGACACCTGCCCGCTCATCTGCTTGATAATCGCCAGCTGAGCAGCGCGACACCTGCCCGCTCATCTGCTTGATAATAACCAGCGCCAGCTGAGCTCGCCAGCTGAAACCTGCCCGCTCATCTGCTTGATAATCGCCAGATGAGCCGCGCGACACCTGCCCGCTCATCTGCTTGATAATCGCCAGCTGAGCCTCGCGACACCTGCCCGCTCATCTGCTTGATAATCGCCAGCTGAGCCGCGCGACACCTGCCCGCTCATCTGCTTGATAATCGCCAGCTGAGCCCGCGACACCTGCCCGCTCATCTGCTTGATAATCGCCAGCTGAGCCGCGCGACACCTGCCCGCTCATCTGCTTGATAATCGCCAGCTGAGCCCGCGACACCTGCCCGCTCATCTGCTTGATAATCGCCAGCTGAGCCATAACTGAGCCACACCTGCCCGCTCATCTGCTTGATAATCGCCAGCTGAGCCGCGCGACACCTGCCCGCTCATCTGCTTGATAATCGCCAGCTGAGCCGCGCGACACCTGCCCGCTCATCTGCTTGATAATCGCCAGCTGAGCCCGCGACACCTGCCCGCTCATCTGCTTGATAATCGCCAGCTGAGCCCCGCGACACCTGCCCGCTCATCTGCCTGATAATCGCCAGCTGAGCCACGACACCTGCCGGCTCATCTGCCTGATAATCGCCAGCTTAGCCAGCTTGTGACACCTGCCCGCTCATCTGCCTGATAATCGCCAGCTGAGCAGCGCGACACCTGCCCGCTCATCTGCTTGATAATCGCCAGCTGAGCCGCGTGACACCTGCCCGCTCATCTGCTTGATAATCGCCAGCTGAGCCGCGCGACACCTGCCCGCTCATCTGCTTGATAATCGCCAGCTGAGCCGGGTGACACCTGCCCGCTCATCTGCCTGATAATCACCAGCATAGCCAGGTGACACCTGCCCGCTCATCTGCCTGATAATCACCAGCTTAGCCAGGTGACACCTGTACGCTCATCTGCCTGATAGTCTCCAGCTGAGCCATGCGTCACCTGCCCGCTCATCTGCTTGATAATCGCCAGCTGAGCCTCGCGACACCTGCCCGCTCATCTGCTTGATAATCGCCAGCTGAGCCTCGCGTCACCTGCCCGCTCATCTGCTTGATAACCGCCAGCTGAGCCGCGCAGCACCTGCCCGCTCATCTGCTTGATAATCGCCCGCTGAGCCGCGCGACACCTGCGCGCTCATCTGCTTGATAATCGCCAGCTGAGCCGCGCGACACCTGCCCGCTCATCTGCTTGATAATCGCCAGCTGAGCCACGCGACACCTGCCCGCTCATCTGCCTGATAATCGCCAGCTGAGCCGCGCGACACCTGCCCTCTCATCTGCTCGATAATCGCCAGCTGAGCCTCGCAACACCTGCCCGCTTATCTGCTTGATAATCGCCAGCTGAGCCTCGCGACACCTGCCCGCTCATCTGCTTGATAATTGCCAGCTGAGCCACACGACACCTGCCCGCTCATCTGCTTGATAATCGCCAGCTGAGCCTCGCGACACCTGCCCGCTCATCTGCTTGATAATCGCCAGCTGAGCCGCTCAGCACCTTCCCGCTCATCTGTTTGATAATCGCCAGCTGAGCCCCGCGACACCTGCCCGCTCATCTGCTTGATAATTGCCAGCTGAGCCACACGACACCTGCTCGTTCATCTGCTTGATTATCGCCACCTGAACCACATGACACTTGCCCGCTCATTTGCTTGATAATCGCCAGCTGAGCCCACGACACCTGCCCTCTCATCTGCTTGATAATCGCCAGCTGAGCCGCGCGACACCTGCCCGCTCATCTGCTTGATAATCACCAGCTAAGCCCGGCGCAGCACCTGCCCACTTATCTGCTTGATAATCCCTAGCTGAGCCGCGCGACACCTGCCCTCTCATCTGCTTGATAATCGCCAGGTGAGCCGCGCGTCACCTGCCCGCTCATCTGCTTGATAATCCCTAGCTGAGCCGCGCGACACCTGCCCGCTCATCTGCTTGATAATCGCCAGCTGAGCCGCATGACACCTGCCCGCTCATCTGCTTGATAATCGCCAGCTGAGTCGCGCGACACCTGCCCGCTCATCTGCTTGATAATCGCCAGTTGAGCCGCGCGACGCCCTGCCGCTCATCTGGCGATAACCTGCCGCTCATCTGCTTGATAATCGCCAGC
>NW_027220144.1:0-33719 GCF_027580195.1 Bos mutus
TATCCAAGAGGTCAGGGTTCTTCCCCAAAAGGGAGACCTAAAGATGTTTTAGAGATGAGGAAGACAGTCTTGATTGAAAACAACTTCAAAAGTTTGGGACGAGTTGAGGAGGAAGCATTGACATATATACACTATCTATTATACATGTGTAAAGCAGATAGATAGTGGGAAGCTGCTGTATAGCACAGGGAGCTCAGCTCTGTGCTCTGTGAGGACCTAGAGGCGTGGGTGGGGGAGAGGGTGGGAGAGAGGCTCAAGGGGGAGGGGGACTATATATAATTATGGCTGATTCTCAATGTTGTACAGCAGAAACCAACACAACATTGTAAAGTAATTATCCTCCAATTGAAACAAAATAAAACCCCAAAAAAGTTTGTGATTAAATAATAAGATAGTTCAGTTCAGTTCAGTCGCTCAGTCATGCCTGACTCTTTGCGACCCCATGAATTGCAGCACGCCAGGCCTCCCTGTCCATCACCAGCTCCCAGAGTTCACCCAGACTCACGTCCATCGAGTCAGTGATGCCATCCAGCCATCTCATCCTCTGTCATCCCCTTCTCCTCCTGCCCCCAATCCCTCCCAGCATCAGAGTCTTTTCCAATGAGTCAACTCTTCACATGAGGTGGCCAAAGTACTGGAGTTTCAGCTTTAGCATCATTCCTTCCAAAGAAACCCCAGGGCTGATCTCCTTCAGAATGGACTGGTTGGACCTCCTTCCAGTCCAAGTGACTCTCAAGAGTCTTCTCCAACACCACAGTTCAAAAGCATCAATTCTTTGGCGCTCAGCTTTCTTCACAGTCCAACTCTCACATCCATACATGACCACAGGAAAAACCATAGCCTTGACTAGACAGACCTTTGTTGGCAAAGTAATGTCTCTGCTTTTGAATATGCTATCTAGGTTGGTCATAACTTTCCTTCCAAGGAGTAAGCGTCTTTTAATTTCATGGCTGCAGTCACCATCTGTAGTGATTTTGGAGCCCCCCAAAATAAAGTCTGACACTGTTTCCACTGTTTCCCCATTTATTTCCCATAAAGTGATGGGATCAGATGGCATGATCTTCGTTTTCTGAATGTTGAGCTTTAAGCCAACTTTTTCACTCTCCACTTTCACTTTCAGCAAGAGGCTTTTGAGTTCCTCTTCACTTTCTGCCATAAGGGTGGTGTCATCTGCATATCTGAGGTTATTGATATTTCTCCTGGCAATCTTGATTCCAGCTTGTGCTTCTTCCAGTCCAGCGTTTCTCATGATGTACTCTGCATATAAGTTAAATAAGCAGGGTGACAATATACAGCCTTGACGTACTCCTTTTCTTATTTAGAACCAGTCTGTTGTTCCATGTCCAGTTCTAACTATTGCTTCCTGACCTGCATAAAGATTTCTCAAGAGGCAGGTCAGGTGGTCTGGTATTCCCATCTCTTTCAGAATTTTCCACAGTTTATTGTGATCCAGATGAAAGGTTGTTGTTGAATCACACGAAGACACTGGGATTCTTGGCCCCCGGAGGAGAAGAATTCAATCCGGAGCCAGAAACGAGGCTTGATAGCTCAGAGCTGTTGTGTAATAAAGTTTTATTAAAGTATAAAGGAGATAGAGAAAGCTTCTGACATAGGCATCAGAAGGGGGCAGAAAGAGTACCCTCTTGCTAGTGTTAACAATGAAGTTATATAATCCAAAGAATGTCTGGAGGTTGTAAAGACCTCATCAAACCTACTCTCATAATTTCCATTTTAAGATAACACTGTCCTCAGGCAGGATACATCCTTGTAAAGACCAGGTCTACTCCCATAATTTACATTTTAAAATAACAGAAGGTTTAATCCAGAGACTGTCCTTAGGCAGGATACATTATTGTTATATAATCTTAAGGAATGTAGAGAAGGAAAAAGTTTGTCCTTTCTTCCTCCTTGAGAATTCCAGACCCCTCTCTCCTTGGGGACCCCTAGACTCCTTATCAACCTGCCTAGGAAATGACTCTCTCACACTCAGTCAAAAGCTTTGGCGTAGTCAATAAAGCAGAAATAGATGTTTTTCTGGAACTCTCTTGATTTTTCCATGATCCAGCAGATGCTGGCAATTTGATCTCTGGTTCCTCTGCCTTTTCTAAAACCAGCTTGAACATCTGGAAGTTCACGGTTCACATATTGCTGAAGCCTGGCTTGGAGAATTTTGACCATTACTTTACTAGCATGTGAGATGAGTGCAATTGTGCAGTAGTTTGAGCATTCTTTGGCATTGCCTTTCTTTGGGATTGGAAGGAAAACTGACTTTTTCCAGTCCTGTGGCCACTGCTGAGTTTTCCAAATTTCCTGGCATATTGAGTGCAGCACTTTCACAGCATCATCTTTCAGAATTTCAAATAGCTCAACTGGAATTCCACCACCTCCGTTAGCTTTGTTCATAGTGATGCTTTCTAAGGCCCACTTGACTTCACATTCCAGGATGTCTGGCTCTAGGTCAGTGGTCACATCATCGTGATTATCTTGGTCATGAAGCTCTTTTTTGTCCAGTTCTTCTGTGTATTTTTGCCACCTCTTCTTTATATCTTGTGCTTCTGTTAGGTCCATACCATTTCTGACCTTTATTGAGCCCATCTTTGCATGAAGTGTTCCCTTGGTATCTCTCATCTTCTTGAAGAGATCGCTAGTCTTTCCCATTCTGTTGTTTTCCTCTATTTCTTTGCACTGATCGCTGAAGAAGGCTTTCTTATCTCTCCTTGCTATTCTTTGGAACTCTGCATTCAGATGCTTATATCTTTCCTTTTCTCCTTTGCTTTTCACTTCTCTTCTTTTCATAGCTATTTGTAAGGCCTCCTCAGACAGTCATTTTGCTTTTTTGCATTTCTTTTCCATGGGGATGGTCTTGATCCCTGTCTCCTGTATGTCACGAACCTCATTCCATAGTTCATCAGGCACTCTATCTATCAGATCTAGGCCCTTAAATCTATTTCTTACTTCCACTGTAAAATCATAAAGGATTTGATTTAGGTCATACCTGAACGGTCTAGTGGTTTTCCCTATTTTCTTCAATTTAAGTCTGCATTTGGTAATAAGGAGTTCATGATCTGCTCCTGGTCTTGTTTTTGTAGACTGTATAGAGCTTCTCCATCTTTGGCTGCAAAGAACATAATCAATCTGATTTCAGTGTTGATCATCTGGTAATGTCCATGTGTAGAGTCTTCTCTTGTGTTGTTGGAACAGGGTGTTTGCTATGACCAGTGCATTTTCTTGGCAAAACTCTATTAGTCTTTGCCCTACTTCATTCCATATTCCAAGGCCAAATTTGCCTGTTACTCCAGGTGTTTCTTGACTTCCTGCTTTTGCATTCCAGTTCCCTATAATGAAAAGGAAATCTTTTTTTGGGTGTTAGTTCTAAAAGGTCTTGTTGGTCTTCATAGAACCATTCAACTTCAGCTTCTTCAATGCTAACACTGAATTTCTACACATTTGAGCAGATAGTCATTGAAAGCTTTTACTGTGATTGCCAAAATTCACATGAAACCTTCTAGATACTGTCTGAGTGAGATTCTCTGTGGTCTGGAGAGTAATAAAAAGCTTTTCTGATATGGGGTCTTTTCTCCCAGCACGGTTCCAGCTGTCCTCCATCCTCACACTCATATAGGCAATTATGTAAAGACTTTTTGCTTGTTTCTCTCTTATATCAACATTGAGATGTTGAGACTTTGAAGCCGCAGCCCTGTGTATTTCCTTTGGAGTTGGGCTGACCACCTTTCAGGCAGCTGTACCTGAATGGGACCATGACTTGGGACGAAGCATGTCTCTGTGCAGCTGTTACCAAAATTCTGCCCTTCTTCACTGGTGTCAAATAGAAACACAGAGACAGAATATTGGGTGAAGTAGCAAAGAGTTGCTTTACAGGCAAAGGGAGCCACAGAGGACTAATGCCCTCAAGATCGTGTGACTCTCCCTGGAGCAGTTAGTGAGGAGTTTCATGGTGTTTAAGGATCCGGGCAATACCAGCTCATGCACAGTACTTCGAATGGTTGGCTTCAAGGTGAAGTTTCAAGCATTATCAGCCTCCTGCTTTCAACAAGTCTAGGGTCTACATTCTTAGACCCTACAGTTCTCATTTGGTGGGGGCTGTTTGCTGTAAAAATAACTTAAGAATGTATGTCAGACCTTTGTCTATAAATTTCAGGAAACTGAGAGTTTGGTGATTCTGCAATGTGGCAGAATTATACTCTAAATTGTTACCAGTTCCCTATACTATAGCTATTCTTTGTTTCTGCATCTTCACATTTCTCAGTCATTAACTCCTGAGTCAGCATTTTACTTCAAAGAACAAAGACACAAAAGCTTGTGCCTGGTTTCAGAGGTAGTCCCCAATGATCAGGGTCACCCTCAAGTATTGACTCCTTACCTAGAATGCAGTATGTTCTTCAGCTATGTTTTCCAAGAATTATCAATTTAAAACAGTCCAAACAAAATCAATTCCAAGAAAAATTTAAAACTCCGATTTCTTCTTGCTTATTAAATTTGTGAATGGAAGTCATGAACATCATGATGAAAGATGTTTCTAGTTATCAGATCAAGAATACTAGCTGTACTTGTGCCAAGACGTGAAAAAACTGTTCTCATTGAAGTTGAGATTAGATTAGCACCCAGCTCATCTAATGCATGTTACATTAGAAGAACTCCTTGAACACTTGTTTGAGAATCGACCTTTTCTCATATATTATTATCAACTCCTTCTATAATAAAGATGCTTATTGATGTAACACTTTATTCCTGTTGTGATATGATCACAATTATTCTGTGACTGTGACTGGTCTTCAAGTTCCCCCAAACTCTGAGATCCAGAGAGTGCAAAAATACAAAGATGAAGAACAGGTGGTGGCTCTGAGATGTGGAGAGGATGGAATAGAAGTAGGACCAGGGGACATGACCTGGGCCACTGTCACCAGGAGCTTAGCATCATCTTGTTCACACAGTTGCTTTGGTTTGGGATGCACTGCGTAGAAAACTGGAATCAAAAGAAGAACAGAAGAGAATCAGAGGTGACTACTGGAGGTATGGAAAGAATACACCAGAGTGCTTGTGTGATGATTGTGGAACAATGTGCTTCCATTCCTGAGTGTCAGCTGTTCACATAGAGAATGCAAAAATTTCTACCATATGCATTTCTGGTAGTTTGGAAACACTAGTCCTAGTTCATGGTTAAATCCAAATTCTCTTAGAAAATGCTTTAAATCAGTAAGGAAGACAAATGGTGGTAGTCAAGACAAACTCAGAAGGAGTGAGGAAATATAGAACTGTAAATTTTGCATCAACAGGCAAGGAAAATCAGAAGATTAATTGTGGAAATATTAGCCAAAATAAAGAGTAAAAGTCACCAATTGACCTTGGCAATTGAACCAAGCAATTTCAGATAAAGTTTTAGGATGTTTCCAAGAAGTTCCAGTCAATTTAGCTTTATCAGAAATATTATTTGCAAAGGTTTTTCTTCCTGTTCTGTGGATTGATTTTCACTCTCTTGTAGCTTATTTGATGCAAAAGTATTTTGAGTTTTGAAGAATACTGATTTACCTATTTTTCTTCTGTTCCTTGTGCTTTGGTCACACTAGTGGCTTCACAGGTGGCATTAGTGGTAAAGAACCCACATGCCAATGCAGGAGCATTAAGAGATGCAGATTCGATCCCTGGGTCAGGAAGAACCCCTGGAGAAGGGCATGGCAATCTACTCCAGTATTCTTGCCTGGAGAATCCCATGGACAGAGGAGCCATGGGTCGCACAGACTCTGACATGACTGAAACATGAAAATTACCACACATGCACGCCTGTACTTTGGTGACATATCCAAATCTAAAGTCATGGAGCTTTCCCTCTAGTTTTTCTTCTGAGAGTTCCATATTTGTATCTATATATGAAGGCCTTTGATGCATTTGTTGGTATGTGTGCATGTTCATAATTCCGTACTTAAAACAACAGCAAATACCCACTCTTTGCAGGTTTTGCCATGTCACTGACTGGCCTTCACTGGTTAACTTGGCATATTCCTAGTCCTGGGGTCAGTCCAACAGTTCAGCTAAGGGCAACTCAGTTCATTTCTGAGTCAGCATCTCACCTGGCATACGTGTACCTATTTGATTCTCCAGAACATGTGGCTATTTTTGAATGCCCGGTGTCCACTAAATCTACACCCCTGTTTTACTCAGGGTGTTACAAGTTCTAGTCTATGTCTCCACCCTTAGTCCCTTAGTCCCCTTCTCCTCCTGCATTCAATGTTTCCCAGCATCGGAGTCTTTTCAAATGCATCAGCTCTTTGCATCAGGTGGCCAAAGTATTGGAGCTTCAGCCTCAGCATCAGTCCTTCCAATGAACACCCAGGACTGATCTTTTTTAGAATTGACTGCTTGCATCTCCTTTCAGTCCAAGGGACTCTCAAGAGTCTTCTCCAGCACCACAGTTCAAAAGCATCAATTCTTCAGCACTCAGCTTTCTTTATACTCCAACTCTCACATCCATACATGACTACTGGAAAAACCATAACCCTAGCTCTAGTAATTTTCTGATACTATCTTTAGGGTTTTCTATGTACAGTATCATGTCATCTGCAAACAGTGAGAGCTGTACTTCTTTTCTGATCTGGATTCCTTTTATATCTTTTTCTTCTCTGATTGTTGTAGGCAGGACTTCCAGAAGTATGCTGAGTAATAGTTGAGGAAGTGGACACCCTTGTCTTGGGGATCTTAGAATCAGGGGATCTTAGGGGGAATTCTTTCAGTTTTTCACCACTGAGAATAATGTTTGCTGTAGGCTTATCATTTATGGCCTTTACTATGTTGAGGTAGGTTCCTTCTGTGCCCATTTTTTGAAGAGTTTTAATCATAAATAGGTGCTGAATTTTGCCAAAGGTTTTTTCTGCATCTATTGAGATTATCATATGGTTTTTATCTTTCAACTTGCTAATGTGCTGTTTCACATTGATTTCCATATATTGAAGAATCCTTCCATCCCTGGAATAAACCCAACTTGATCACGGTGTATGAGCTGTTTGATGTGTTGCTGAATTCTGTTTGCTAAAATTTTGTTGAGGATTTTTGCATCTATGTTCATCAGGGATATTGGCTTATAGTTTTCTTTTTCTGTGTTGTCTTTGTCTGGTTTGGGTATTAGGGTGGTGGTGGCCTTGTAGAATGAGTTTGGAAGTGTTCCTTTCTCTGTAATTTTTTGAAAGAATTTTAGAAGGATAGGAATTAGCTCTTCTCTAAATGTTTGGTAGAATTCTCCTGTGAAGCCATCAGATCCTGGGCTTTTGTTTTACAGGAGACTTTTGATCACAGCTTCAATTTCAGTGCTTGTATTTGGGTTGTTTATAATTTCTATTTCTTCCTGGTTCAGTCTTGGAAGATTGAATTTTTCTAAGAATCTGTCCATTTCTTCTAGGTTATCTATTTTATTGCCTTATAGTTGTTTATAATAGTCTCTTATAATCCTTTGTATTTCTGCATTGTCTGTTCTAACCTCTCCTTCTAATTTTGTTGATTTGGTTCTTCTCTCCTTTCCCCTTGATGAGTCTGGCTAAGGGCTTGTCAATTTTCTTTATCTTCTCAAAAAACCAGCTTTTAGTTTTATTAATCTTTACTATTGTTTCTTTCATCTCTTTTTCATTTATTTCTGCTCAGATCTTTATGATTTTTTTCCTTCTACTAATTTTGGGCTTTTTCTTCTTCTTTTTCCAATTGCTTTAGGTATTAAGTTAGGTTGTCTATTCGATGTTTTTGTTGTTTATTGAGGTAGGATTGTATTGCTATAAACTTCCCTCTTAGAACTGCTTTTGTTGCATCCCACAGGTATTGAGTTGTCATGTTTTCATTGTCATTTGTTTCTAGAAAACTTTTGATTTCCCTTTTGATTTCTTCAGTAACCTGTTGGTTATTTAGAGATGTGTTGTTTAATCTCCATGTGTTTGTGTTTCTTGTTTTTTTTTTTTTTTTGTAATTGATATCTAGTCTCATAGCATTGTGGTTGGAAGAGATGCTTGATACAATTTCAATTTTCTTAAGTTTACTGAGACGTGATTGGTGACCCAAGATGTGGTATATCCTGGAGAATGTTCCATGTGCACTTGAAAAGAAGGTGTATTCTGTTCTTGAAAAGAAGGTGCATTTGGATGGAATGTCCTGAAGATATCAGTGAGATCTATCTCATCTAATGTATCATTTAAGGCTTGTGTTTCCTTGTTAATTTTCCGTCTTGAGGATCTGTCCATTGGTGTGGGTGGGGTGTTAAAGTCTCCTACTATTATTGTGTTATGTTAATATCTCCTTTTATGTCTGTTAGTGTTTGTTTATGTATTGAAGTGCTCCATGTTGGGTGTATATATACTTACAATTGTTATGTCTTTCTCTTGGATTGATTCCTTACTCATTATGTAGAGTCCTTCCTTATCTCTTGTAATCTTTATTTTAAGGTCTATTTTGTCTGATATGAGGATTGCTACTCCAGCTTTCTTTTGCTTCCCATTTGCATGGAATATATTTTTCCATCCTCTCACTTTCAGTCTATATGTGTCTTGAGGTCTGAACTGGATTTCTTGTAGACAGAATATATATGGGTCTTATTTTTGTATCCTTTCAGACAATCTGTATCTTTCGTTTGGAACATTTAATCCATTTACATTTTAAGTAATTTTTGATATATATGTTCCTATTGGCATTTTCTAATTGCTTGAGGTTGATTTTGTAGATCTTTTTTCTTCTTTTATATTCTTTAGTTCTTCTACGTCTTTGTTAATTGATTCTTGCATTTTCTCCATTTTGTTTTCAAGGTTTTTGATCGTCTTTACTATCATTATTCTGAATTCTTTTTCAGGTAATTTTCCTATTTCCTCTTGATTTATTTTGGACTTCTATGTTTCTAGTTTGTTCCCTCATTTGTGCAGCTGTTCTCTGCCTTTTCTTTCTTTTTTTTTTGGTTCTCTGACTTTTCTTTTTTTTTTTAAGGTATATGTTTGAAGTCTCCTTTTCCCAGGCTTCAAGGAAAGTTGAATTCTTTCTTTGAAGAAGGTTGAATTCATTCTTCCTTTTGGTTTCTTCCCTCCTGAGGTTGGTCCAGTGATTTGTGTGAGCTTCGTATAGGGTGAGATTTGTGCTGAATTTTTGTTTGTTTGGTTGGTCTTCCTCTGATGGGCAAGGCTGAGTGAAGTGGTACTCTTGTCTGCTGATGACTGGGTTTGTTTTTGCTTTGTTTGTTGTTTAGATGAGGCGTCCTGCCCAGGGTGCTACTGCTGGTTGGGTGATGCCAGGTCTTGTATTTAAGTGGTTTCCTTTTTGTGAGTTCTCACTGTTTGATACTCCCTAGGGTTAGTTCTCTGGTAGTCTAGGGCTTGGAGTCAGTGCTCCCACTGCAAGGCTCAGATTTGAGCTCTGGTCAGAACGAAGATTCCACAGGTGGTTTGTTATGGCATTATGGAAGAGTAAAACAAATATCCAAAAGCAAGAAACCAAAGATGAACCCCAGATAAATGGCAGTTACAAAATCATGCAAATAACAATTAAAATAATGGAATATATACATATACACCCATGAGCAAAGTGAAATCAGTCCAGCAAAAATAAAGTACAGTACATTGATCTGGCTAACAAAGGAAATCAAAAATTGTATTTACCCATTAAGAACAAAGCTAACTTAAGCACAAACTGGAAAACAAAACTAAAGCAGGGTGCCAAGTGGGAAATAAGGCAATGATAACAACTATCAGATATGTTGAGAAGAAAAGAAAGAAAGAAAAGAAAGAATATGCAAAGTTAAATAGATACAGATGAAGAAGATTTATATACATTAAAGATTACCTGTAAGGGGAAAAGAACAGTAGGAAAGGCAAACGAAGGAATAAATTTAGAAAAAATATAATAGGTTTAAAAATTTTAAAAGTAAAATAATAAAAAAGAGAAAAGAGAAAAAATGGAAGAAGAAAGAAAAAAGGGGAAAAAAAGGAAAACTCCACAGAACTGAAAAAGCCTAATGCAGAGGCAGAGGTTTATAACAACAATAGAAGATGTGATTGAATATACACATATACATAGACACTCATAAGCAAAATCAAAGCAGTACAACAAAAATTAAGTACAATAGATTGACCTGGTGAACAAAGGAAACACAAAATTATATCTATCAGAACAAAACTAATTAAAGCACAAACTGGAAAACAAAACTAAAGCAAGGTGCCAGTAGGGGAATAAAGCAATGAAAATAAAACTAATATGTTGAGAGGAAAGGAGAGAAAGAAAAGGAAGAAACAATAGACATGCAAAGTTAAATAGAGGTAGATAAAGAAGATTTTTATACATTAAAGATTAACTGCAAGGGGAAAAGAACAGTAGGAAAAGCAAACAAAGGAATAAATGTAGAAAAAATAGTAGTAGGTTAAAAAAATTAACCTTGGCAAAACCAATACAATATTGTAAAGTTAAAAATAAAAAATAAATGAATTATTAAAAAAAAAAATTAAACATTAAAATTTAAAAAGGAGAAAAGAAAATAAAAGAGGAAAACTCCACAGAACTGCAAAAGCCCAATGTAGAGGCAGAGGTTTATGACAACAATTAAAAAATGTGACTGAGGAAAAAGGGAAAAAAAGCTCAAAAGTTTAATTAAATTTCTTAGTGCCAATAAAATTGACAAATACAACAGAGGGGGCAAAAAAAGGAAAAAAAAAAAAAAAGAAGAAGAAAATCCGAAAGAATCTACAGAACAAGTAAAAAAATAAGAATAATAAATGCTTTTCTTGAGTCACTGTTGTCAGAATCCTTCCCTTGCTGGAAATCACAGTCCACCTCACCTCCCTAAGATGACCTCCAACACTATACTGATCTCTGGACCTGCTGTGGGGGCTGCTCAGATTTTAATCTGGTCCTACTCCTGTGTGTTCTTGCCTCCAATGTCCCCAGCTATCAGAGCTAGTGTGTTTTCTGTTGTGGGAGCTCTCAATGGCCTTTTATGTATTCCATAGACACAGAGTCTGCTTAGTTGATCTTGTGGATTTAATCTGCAGCTTGAACAGCTTGTGGGAAGGTTTTGAGTCTTCTTCCTTAGTCACACTGCCCCTGGGTTTCAATTGTGGTTTTATTTCCCCCCTCTACATATGGGTCTTCCACTGGGGTTTAGCTCCTGAGGCTGCTCTGGAGGGCTTGGATTTGTCCCTGTGAGGGCCAGGTGTGGAGGTGGTGCAGCTGCTTGGGCCGCATGGGTTCTGGCAGCACCAGGTACTCAGGGGAGTTGGTGGCTAGGGTAGCAGAAAATAAAGTGCTCTAGAAGGGTATGACAACTAGTATTGGCCAATACGTTCCATTATTCTTGCCTGGAGAACCCCCTCTCTGACAGAGAAGCCTAGCAGGCCACAGTCCGTGGGGTCACAAAGAGTCAGACAGGACTGAAGCAATCCTACGTGCATAAACACAAGACTTTTTTTTTTTTTTTTGCCTGTGGCAGCTCTACCACGTGAGGGTTGAGTGTGAAGGTGGTGCAGCTGCTTGGCTTGCGGGGACCCCGGTGGCGCCAAGTGTGCAGGGACACAGACTGCTTCCGTGGCAGGAGTTATGGCCCTATCAGAGTCTTTTTTTTGAGTCTCATATAGCTGGTGATCAGAAGACCTCTTTGGCCAGTCTTTGTCCATAGCTCTGTCTGTTCAGACACTTAGAGGGCTCCCTTGCCTGGGGTCCTTCTTTGTTGTTTGGCACATCAGGCACTTAAAGGGGCATCCTGGGTCCTACTCTGTAGTTCAGTGTCCCAGGGGTTTGATGGGCCAGCCTCTCTGCTGTTCATCTGCCAATGCTGGTGTGTGGGGAGAGAGAGGCTATGGTGATGGCTCCACCCCTTATGCATGACTCAGCAGTACCACCTTGCTTCCACGGCTGCCAGGTTTTCCTCCACAGGCATTTCCCACCACAGTCTCCTCCCTCACATCCCCTCGATCTGTCTGTCCACAGTCAACAGCAGCCCTCTCACTGGGATTGCTCCACAATCCCTAAAGTCCAGCTCCCAGCCACTGTCCCTTCCAGGAGACCCATGTTCCTGCCCTGCATATATATGGCTGTGGCAAGGACTGCCTGATTCTCATTGCATTTAGGCTGCCACAGATCAGCTGTTTCACTCTCAGCCTTAAATGTTTCTCCTCTGAGACAATTGCCCTGCTGTGGGGATCAGACTCCTGCTTCAGTTCCCCCACCCACCAAGGGCAGGTCCAGTCCTACTAACACTCCTGTTTTTCCCCCTAGTTCCTTTGTCCTACTGAGTTTTGCATGTTTCTATATATTCTTTTGAAGAAGGCAATGGCACCCCACTCTGGTACTCTTGCCTGGAAAATCCCATGGACGGAGAAGCCTGGTGGGCTGCGGTCCATGGGATCGCTAAGAGTTGGACACGACTGAGTGACTTCACTTTCACTTTTCACTTGCATGCACTGGAGAAGGCAATGGCAACCCACTCCAGTGTTCTTGCCTTGGAGAATCTCAGGGACGGGTGAGCCTGGTGGGCTGCCGTCTATGGAGTCGCACAGAGTCAGATACGACTGAAGCGACTTAGCAGCAGCATATATTCTTTTCCACTGGTCAGGTCCTCCTGTCCACTCTCAGCTGGTGTTCTGCATGCACATCTGTGTCTGAAGGTGTATTCCTGATGTACCTGTGGAGAGAGATGTACCCCATGTCCACCTACTCCTCTACCATCTTGTTCTCTCAAGGTCAGCGTTTTGATGAGTTCTTCATTCATTCATTGCTTTACTCAACAAAACTTTATCAAACACTTTTAATAAGATAGTGTTTTGTCAATACATAAAGCAGACAAGAATGAAATGAAAGTAAGAAGTGTCTTGAGGTGACAGTCTAGTGGAGGGTGAGGATGGTGAATGAAATCACAAGTCTTTAGCTGTTAGAAATGGATCAATGCCCTTTGGGAGATGACTGTCCACAGAACCTTGCATTTCTGACACCTGAGATGCAGAGGCAGACTAACCTTCCTACCAGCAGCCTTGCAACATAGAAACAATGGCACGCTCCAGAGAGATGGGGGGTGTGCTTACTGTCCAGTAATATGAAGAAAACATCTCCATCCAGAGAAAGGGCAGGCATGCTGAGTGGTTAGTGTAGTTGGTCCAGGGCCCCTAGACTTAAACTTTTCCTCCTATAATCCAATCCATGGCCTGTTTACGTGTCACCTGGTCCCACCACTTCAACCTTTAGAAATAAAGAGTCAAGGATGAGCCTTGCTGTGGTGAACATTTTCACAATATGTATGTACACCAGATCACATGGTAACCTTAAGACTACACACTGAGACATGTCAACTATGTCTCAGAAAAGCTGAAAAACAATATTCTTACATTGGCTATGGCATTTGTTGTGGGTGATAAACATTCTGTCTTTTATCAGCATCCGTGAAACCGGGGCAAGGTGATTTGAAGGCCTGCAAGTCAGGTTAAAATTTTATATTCTTCATGACTTCTAACAGTGATATGGAGAGAAAGAAAGCAGGGAAGGGAATGGGTCATTCTCGGAGGTGGGAGGGTTGGGTGCTCTTACGAGATAGTTAGAAGATATGTCACTGAGATGGATGCACTTGAGCAAAAGTGAAGGCAAACAGTGGACCCGTGGGGCACAGAACAGAAAACCTAAGTCCAGAAAGAGGGCTTCTGTCACATTTAAGGGCCAGCAAGTTGGCTGATGTGGGTGGAGTTTAGTGAGGGAGGGAAAAAGGAGCTGAAGATAAGGTCAGAAAGTCAGAGGGCCTAGGGGGTCTGTGTCCTGTAGGCTTTTGAAATATCTTCAGGCTTAGAGAAACAGACAATGATATTTCAGGTTTCAAGCAGGGTAGTTACATGAGCAGAATTTAAAAAAACAATCACTCCAGCTATTACAGTGCTGCATGCTGCAGTCCATGGGGTTGCAAAGAGTTGGATATGACTGAGCCACTGAAATGAACTGACTGTGCTTCCAAAATCTGTTTTTTTTTTTTTTTTTCATCATACTACAAGGCCTCCCAGATGATCGGAGTAAGTTCTATAGCAATGAAAGAGAGTATCTCATTAGCTCTGTCATGCAAATATTCGATAACCCTTAGTGGAACTACTATAGATGGGATTGATAACTAAGATGCTGAATCATCTCTTCCAGTTCTTATGTTCTATGATTTCCTGATTCTATGATGAGCTAGGGAACCTAAGTGGAGGGTCAGTATGTGTGTGTGTGTGTGTGTGTGTGTATCTGTGTATCTGTATGTATATTTCCTTTTCCTTTTTTATGATTCTAAGGCATATCCACTCTATCTGGACCCTGCTCAGAGTATCTCAATTGGTCTTTTTTTTAAAAAAAGAGGTTCTGCTTTTTTTCCAAACAGCCATAAAATTTGGCACCAAGTCACAATAACCTGACTATTGTCTTTAGTCGTAATGACTTCCCTGAGGGAATAAAAGCATTTGCATTTCATTCCATACTATTCTGGCACAGAATACATTCTTGCATGCATTTATAATTCTTACATGCACCTTTCCATAGGTTCTCCAAGGTTAGTGCTATTCCAAAGTATCATTTCTACATTTTATGTTATACTGGGGATACGGAATAATTTCTGTAGGCCTCCCAGGTGGCAGAGTAGTAGAGAATCTGCTTGCCAAAGCAGGACACACAGGAGACGTGGGTTCAATCCCCGAGTCAGGAATATTCCCTGGAGAAGGAAATGGCAATCCACTCTAGTATTCTTGCCTGGAATATCCATGGACAGAGGAGCCTGGCAGGCTACAGTCCATAGTGTGGGAAAGGGTCGGATGCGACTGAGTGAGTGACTACAGGTGTTACATTGTGGGGTAAAAAAGGAGGAAAATAATCCTCTTTTAGGGCTCTACAAAAATTCAGGTGAGAGATGATATTGGCCTGGACCATGGAATAAGCGAGCAGTAAAGGTGATCAGAAGTTATTAGGATAGGGATATCTTTTAAGAGCAGAGTCAACCAGAGTGTACCAATGGACATAAATGAAAGGAAAAGGGGAATCAGTTCCTTGCTGGACGGGTCCTCAGTGGTGGGGAATATGGTTTCCTCCCATTTCTGTCTTCTTCAGTTCAAGTCCACCCTGCAGCCAAATCCACCAACTGGATTTTTACTGACAGTGAGCCAGACCAAATTCCTCTTTGTTTTCTCCTATATTCCCAGGTGGGCCCAGGAATTTGCATTTTTATAAAAATTTCAGAAGTAAGTTGAATGCAGCTATTCTGTAGATGGATATTTAGGAAGATCCTTTTATTTATTTATTTATTTGTTTATTTTACCTTTTTATTTTATATTGGAGTATAGCCAATTGACAATGTTGTGATGATTTCAGGCAGACAGCAAAGGGACTCAGCCATATATATTCTTGTATCCATTTCCCCCCAAAACTTCTCTTATCCAGGCTGCCACATAATATAGAGAAGAGTTCCCTGTGCTATACAGTAGGTCCTTGTCAGTTATCCCTTTTAAACATTGCAGTGTGTACATGTCCATCCCTAACCCCTAAATATCCCTTCCTCCCATTGGGAAGACCTTTTAGAGTTTGAGTCATTTATGGTTTTTTCTTTGGAGACGTCTAATAACACCTAAGGAGGTGTAGTATGAGTAATTACCTGCTTCTTTCTTCATAAAGAATCTAATATCCCCAATGAAATGCACTATTGTCTAACCATTCTTGTGTTCTAACCTTTGCTCTAGTCATACTGCATTCTGACTGTTCTAATCTCTAAGTAAACATAGAAATGAAGCACGGGTTGATATAAGTTCAAATCTTATCAATTAGGAAAATATAATTATTGCTGAATCACATTGTTTTATGGCAGCAATCTACACAACATTGTAAAGCAATTTTCCTCCAACTAAAAAAAAAAATTAATACACACAAAAAGAAAATGCTGCATAGTTCTGGGCTATAGGGAATGGATAAGTGAATTTTACTTAATAGGGGCAGGCTTTGTGCCTTTGACCCTGGAACTGAACAAGAATTGCATGAGCAGTTTTGCATCAGTTTGCCAAAGCCATGTCTGTGTACATGTGACAGAGAATCTAGCGTTACCTGGGTGGTGAGTAAAGAGGTGTCCCCTTTGGATCCACTAGACATATTGTGTACCTTAAATGTGTTGTATCCACCAGGTCAGGGTTCTCCCCCAAAAAGGAAACTAAAGATGCATTAGAGATGAGGAACACAGACTTGACTGAAAGCAATTTAAAAAGTTTGTGACCAAATAATAAGATGAATGACCCTGAATTTCTATATATTTGAGGAGTAGTCCTTGATATGTTTCTACTGTGAAAGCCAAAATTCAGACATGAAACCTTCCAGATACTGTCTGAGAGAGACTTTCTGTGACCTGATGTGGGATCTTTTCTCCCAGCATGGTCCGAAGTTGTCTTCTAGCCACACACTGTTAGGTGATTGTATTAAGACTTTTTTCTTGTTTCTGTTTTGTATAAAAATTAGACATTGAGACCTCAAAGCAGTAACCCTCTCTTTTCCTCTGTAGCTGGGCTGACCGCCATGCAGGCAGCTAGACCTGAATGCACGAAGGACTTGGGACAATGGGTGTCTCTGTGAAGCTAGTCCCTGAAGATGGGGGTACTCCCAAGTCTTGGCTCTGTATCTAGAATAGAGGATGTTCTTCAGCTACAATTTTGTACAAAGATCAATTCAAGGAGATGAATAACTGTATTTTCTTCTTATTCATCTGAATTTGTGAGTGGAAATCATGAACACTATATTAAGAAGAATTTTCTAGTTATCAGAACAAGAACAATAGGTGTGCTTGCTCCAGGATATGAAGAAATTGTTCTCATTGAAGACATAGTGGATGGACACTCAGCAGATGTTGAAATGCACATTACCTAAGAAGAGATCCTTGAATGCTTGCTTGCAAATATGAGCATTTCTTGTACACTATTATCAACCCCTTCTATAATAAAGATGTTTATTAATGTAACACTTTATTCCTGTTGTGATATGATCACACTTATTCTGTGAAGGCAGGAGGAGAAGGGGATGACAGAGGATAAGATGGCTGGATGGTATCACTGACTCTATGGACATGAGTTTGAGTAAGCTCCGGGAGTTGGTGATGGACAGGGAAGCCTGGCGGGCTGAAGTCGATGGGGTTGCAAAGAGTCAGACACAACTGAGCAACTGAACTGAACTGAACTGAAGAAGAGCTCCTTGAACACTTCCTTGAGAATCTGAGATTTCTTTTATATTATTATCAGCTCCTTCTATAATAAAGATGCTTAATGGTGTAGTACTTTATTCCTATTGTGATCTGATCACACTTATCCTCTGATTGTGACTGGCTTTCAAGTTTCCTCAAACTCTGAGATCCAGTAAGTGCAAGAATATATAAATGAAAAACAGGTGGTGGTTCTGACGTGGAGGGGAGGGAACAGAAGCAGGAACTGGGGAACGTGACCAAAGCACCTGGGCCACCATCTCCTGGAGCTTACCATCATCCTGTCCCCACAGTTACTATGGTTTGGGAGGCACTGTGTAGAAAACTGGAGTCAAAGAGAAACAGAAATGCCTACTGGAGGGTGTGGAGAGAATACACCAGAGTGCTTGGTGTGATGTTTGTGGAACAATGTGTTTCCATTCTTGGGTGTCAGCTGTTCACATAAAGACTGTCACAGTTTCTACCATGTCCATGTCTGCTGGCTGGGAGACACGAGGACTATTTCAGTGGGTGTAAATCCAAATGCTCTTAGAAAATGCTTTGAATTCAGTAGGGAAGAGAAATGGTGGTAGTCATCACAAACTCAGAAAGAGTGAAGAAATATAAAAACTTTACATTTTTCTTCAATAGGTAGGGAAATTCAGAAGGTTAATTATGGAAATAGACAGCAAGGAGATCCAACCAGTCCATCCTAAAGGAAATCAGTCCTGAATATTCATTGGAAGGACTGATGCTGAAGCTGAAACTCCAATGCTTTGGCCACCTGATAAACTCCCTGATGCTGGGAAAGATTGAAGGCAGGAGGAGAAGGGGATGACAGAGTATGAGATGGTTAGATGGCATCACCAACTCTATGGACATGAGATTGAGTAAACTCCAGGAGTTGATGATGGACAGGGAAGACTGGTGTGCTGCAGTCCATGGGGTCACAAAGAATCAGACATGACTGAGTGACTGAACTGAACTGAACTGAACTGAAAGTATTAAAGAGTAAAGGTCACCAAGAGAATTGGCAGTTGAGCCAAGCAATTTGAGATAAAGTTTTAGGGTTTTTCCAAGAAGTTCCACTCCATTAAGCTTTATAAAAAATGTGATTTGCAGTTTTTTTCCCTTTCTGTGGATTGACTTTTCACAACCTTTGTATTAAGTTTCCTTCGATGCAAAAACATTTTGAGTTTTGATGAATACTGATTTACCTATTTTTTCTTCTGTTGCCTGTGCTTTGGTGACATATCCAAATCTAGTGTCATGAACTTCCCTTCTAGTTTTCATCTAAGGGTTCCACATTCGTGTCTTGTATGTGTGAATCTTTGCTGCATATTGAGGTCTATGTGTGTGGAGAGCAAGTGTGTTCACAATTGGGCACCTCAAACATGTGCAAAATACCCGCTGTTTGAAGATGTGTGCCATGTCCTGACTGGCCTTCACTAGTTAACTTGACATGCTTTAGTCCTGGGATTAGCCCAATAGTCAAGCTAAGGGCACTCGGTTCATTTCTGAGTGAGTCAGCATCTTGCCTGGAGGAGGTGTGCCTCTTTGATTCCCCTGAATGTATTGCTGTTTAAAAATGTCCTCTGCCCCCAAAATCCACACCCCAGTTCTACTCAGGGTTTTATATGCTCTAGTCTATGTCTCCACCCTTACATCCTTGTCCCTGGCACCATATATATAGTCTCCCCTGCAACAGTAATGAGCTATTTTGGCTGCTCTTCAGTTTAAGCCTAGGCTTAGGTGAAACAGACACAGTCTTCGGGCAGCCCCAAACAGGTTGGAACATTGCATTAAGGTTTTTGTGATCAGTCTTGTTTGCTGAAGGCAGCTGGGAACAGAGTTGACACCCATTATAGATCAAGACTTCACTGTTCAAGTCAGGGGAGAGGTAAGTGTGAGGAAAAACACAATAAAATGTCCTTCCTCTCAGTTCTGGGAATTTCCTGATTGTGTGTTCAATGTGTTCCCGGAGATTTTGACTGTTTGACTAATTTCAGAGCTCCTGTGAGGTTTTTCATCTGGTTTCGGATTGTTTTCTCACATTTATAAGGGAGAATTCAACACTTCTTAGCTCACCATTTTGCTGACATCACTCCACGTGTTAAATTTTATTTGACTTTACAGCATCCCATTGTATCAGTGCATCTTGATCTCCCTAAATCTTCCCTTATTCATTACAATTTCACTTGTGTACAGGTCTTCATTTATGACTAACCTTTGAGCAAGATAGTAAAGTACATGAACTCCTTATCATTTCCATTATGATATCTTTCTAAAAGTAATGTAACTAAGCCCAAGGATTAACTCCTGTAAGGGTCTGTTTGGAGACTGCACATGGTATCCAAAAACTATTAATAATTAATCTCCAATACACACTTTGTCAGAATGTGTGGTTTTGATATTCTTTTCAGGATCTCACCACTGTTGAGTCTGGATAACAACATAATTATGCTGGTGGGAAAAGTAAAAAGGCAAATTTATTTTGCTTTGGTTTTCTTCATTAAGAAATAAGATTTTATAAAATGTTTATTAATCACTCTCTTAAATTGTGTGGTTCTGTGAATGTGTGTATGTATGTATGGTAAAATAGTTAAATTTTTTCAATTGATGTTTGATAAATATTAAGCTTAATATTGGAAAAATGGAAAAAATATTGTGTGGAAGTTTCTAGTCTAACATATGGTCAATAATTGTTCAATCTCATCATTATATAATTTAAGATTGCATTGATAAAGAAGCAAGCAAGTTAATTGGCTTCAATCCTCTTCTTATGCCCTGGGATTGGTTTCACGTTGCCCCTCCTACAATGTATCTGCTAACATTGGAGAGTGCAGCTGGGGCGTGACCATCCTGGTGTTTATCAATTGTGAAGGCAGAAGGGAAAAATCAGAGTCCGCTTAGTCAGAGAAATGACAATGGATCCCAAATACCAGAAGAAAGTGAAGCTTAATGATGGCCACTTCATTCCTGTTCTGGGATTTGGCACTTTCGCACCTCCAGAGGTAAGAGTAGTGGTTTGGGGTTGAGATATAAATAGTAAGTGGCTGAAACATGAGTGGAAGAGAACTTCGGTTGTCAAGCACTGAGCTCCTGTGTGACTCTGGGAGGATCTCGTGGTTCCACTAACCAGGCTAGAAACATGCCCTGTGAAAGGGGAGAGAGCATCCAGTCTTCACTCTGCATCAGGGCCTGAGGCTGTGCTCACCTGCAGATTACTCTGGGTTCCCCTTCAGTTTCCATCTCTTTCCCAGCTTATCAGAAGAGGTGAGACGTGGCTGTTGAGAACACTGACTGTCAGCTGTTTGGCTTTGAGGGCGATTGCAATGGTGGGGTTTCTTTGTATATTTCATTCCAGAACTCTTCCCTCCTTCCAAATTAGTATTTCACCCAGAGCAGTATTTGAGGTGGAAGGTCCTGAAGATGAGGTGACTGGAATCTAATGGGAGAGAATTGCTTTTCTACTGCGGGATACCTGCTTGGTCCAGGCGACACACGGCAGCTATGCTTTGCTTTGTGATTCTGTTTGTTCTTGGAAACTTTTTCCAATGGGAACTATAGTATCATTTGAAGGGATAAGCTACAATCTTACAGGTCAGGCTTCGTACTGTATTGTTGGGTTTTGTAGTGTCTTTTTATTAGAGTATTGTTTTTAGTGCTTGGGCATAAGAGAGACTAGTGGACAAGTCTCTAGACTGGAAGCCAGAAACTTTGCTGTCCATCTTTTTTTAGAGTATGTAGTTGTGACAAGGGACTGGTCTTTAAACTTTGAATCTCACTTTTCTAATTTATAGAACAAAAGAAAATATTCAGAGACATTTTGCAGATAAAAGATCGGGATTGTTCACTTTGCAAAATGTGATGAATGGAGAGAAGGGTCCAGCCTAGTACTGAGCTCACTGGTTCATTCCTCAGTACATCCCACAAGGCACTCGATTGTCAGGAAAACCAGGACTAGACTCAACAGAGGGAACTTGGACCAAGCATCTACCTCCTTGAAACATGAAAGATCCTGCTTTGCAGAAACATATTGAAATAGTATTCAGCTTGAAAAGGGAATTTAATTCCACCATTTGCAACCACACAGGTGAACCTGGAGAATAGTAAGCAAAGTGAAATAAGCCAGAAATAGAAAGACAAATACTGCATGTTCTCTTCATAGGTAGAATTTAAAACATTGAACTCATAGAAGCAGAGTGTAGAGGAATGGTGACCAGAAGCTGGGGACAAGAGTGGGAAATAAGGAAAGATGTTGGTCAAAGGTCCAGACCTTTTGTAATGCAATGAAGTCTGGAGACCTGATGTACAGCATGGTGACTATACTTGAATACAATGGGTTATATTTTGAAATGTTATAAGAGAATATATATTAAGTATTCTCACAAACACTCCCCAAAGTTAGCTATGTGAGATGATGGATCTGTTAACTATCTTGATTGTGTTAATCATTAACAATAGATAGTTACATGAGAACATCACTTTGTACTGATTGAATAGACACAGTTTTTCTTTGGCGTTTTCTCTGTAATATATACTGGTAGACACGGATCTTAGAAGCTTTCACCTGGTTTCTTGATGCATTTCAGTTCAGTTTAGTTGCTCAGTCACGTCCAAACTCTTTGTGACCCATGGACTGCAGCACGCCAGTCTTCCCTGTCCATCACCAATCTCCCAGAGCCTGCTCTAATTCATTTCTGTTGAGTCAGTCATGCCATCCAATCATCTCATCCTCTGTCATCCCCTTCTCCTCCTGCCTTCAATCTTTCCCAGCATCAGGGTCTTTTCCGATGAGTCAGTTCTTCACATCAGGTGGCCAAAAGTTGGAGCTTCAGCTTCAGCATCAGTCCTTCCAATGAATATTCAGGACTGATTTCCTTTAGGATTGACTGGTTTGATCTCCTTGCAGTCCAAGGGACCTTCGAGAATCTTCTGCAACACCACAGTTCAAAAGCATCAGTTGTTTGGTGCTCAGCTTTCTTTATGGTCCAATTGTTACATCCGTATGTGATACTGGAAAAATCATAGCTTTGACTAGACAGTCCTTTGTTGGCAAAGTAATGTCTCTGTTTTTTAATAAGCTGTCTAGGTTGTTGGTCCTAGCTTTTCTTCCAAGGAGCAAGCGTCTTTTATGCCTTCATGGCTGCAGTCACCAACTTCAGTGGTCTTGGAGCCCAAGAAAATAAAGTCTGTCACTGTTTCAATTGTTTCCTCATCTATTTGCCATAAATGCTTATTGATACCACCTCTAGGTAATAGGATCAGTAGTTTGGTGAATGATGCTTATTGGTACCTCTTTTTTCCTCACATATTTCTATCTTAAATCTAGTACCTGTCTCCTCTCACCATGACCCCCCCCAAAGAGAATAATTGTAACTTTCTCATCATTGGTGTGTTCAAATTTTGATTTTAAATTAAAGTTGCTTTAAATCTTTGAACCTAGACCAGAGCAGTGTGATTTAATATGGGCTAATGAATCAGGGCTTCCCTAGTGGCTCAGATGGTAAAGAATCTGCCTGAAATGTGGGAGACCTGAGTTCGATCCCTGAGTTGGGAAGATCCCCTGGAAAGGGAACTGGCAACCCACTCCAGTATTCTTGCCTGGGAACCACATGGATGGAGGAGTCTCATGGGATACAGTCCAGTCTTGATGCTTTTATCATACATAAAAGCATTTTATGCTTTTTGTTGATTTTGCTTCAGACATCTCACAGTATAAATCCTATCCATGACTACAAGTTTATTCTGAGTCCTTTGGATTCTTCCAGCAAATCACTGAAACTGGTGGTGGGCTTGGAGTCCTCTGATGCCTGTGATCAACCACTGATCACATGGGGTTGAAGGGTTCCTGGGTGCCCATTGAATCACTGACCAGGAACGTTCAGGGAAACTGTCATGGGTCCATCACCATACATACAGAGCTAAACAAAGGCATGAAGAAATGTGGGTTCTTAGTCAGATCAAGCTTGTGTCTTAGCAATCTCTTAATGATGTGAATATTCAACAACTACTTTTCTTGCTTACATAGGTTCCTAAGAGTGAAGCTCTGGAGGTCACCAAATTTGCTATAGAGGTTGGATTTCGCCATATTGACAGTGCTCATTTGTACCAAAATGAAGAGCAGGTTGGCCAGGCCATTCGAAGCAAGATTGCAGATGGCACTGTGAAGAGAGAAGACATATTCTACACTTCAAAGGTGCTGTGTGTGTTGTGTGTGTGCACGTGTGTGCAAGTGACTGGGGGCAGATGACAATTACATAACAGGACCAATAGTTTGCTGAACAGTGCTCATTGGTACCCGTTTTTTCACACATACTTGTATCTTAAATCTAGTATCCTTCTCCTCTCACTGTGCCCCCTCAAAGAGAGTAATTATAACTTTCTCATCCTTGGTGTGTTCAAATTTTAATTTTAAATTAATATCACTTTACTTCTTTGAACCTAGAGCAGAGCAATGTGGTTTAGTATGGGCTAATGAATCAAGGCTTCCTTGGTGGCTCAGATGGTTAAGAATCTGTCTGAATTGCAGGAGACATGAGTTCGATCCCTGGGTCGGGAAGATCCACTGGAGAAGGAAATGGCTACCCATTCCAGTATTCTTGCCCGGAATCCGGTGGACAAACGAGCCTTGTGGGCTACACTCCAGGGGTCCCAAAGAGTCAGACACAACTGAGCGGCCAAAACTATACTATATTTACTTAATGAATCAGACCACCTGGGAGCAGATTATAGGTTTTCTTATCATCTGGGAGACTTCTTGAATTTCTTCACATTCTGAATCTCAGTTCTCAGCTCCAAGAGTAAGAGAGCATTTGAGAGGCACTTTGTACATTACACAAAATGCAGCCAAAGTGTCTTGAACTATGTTTTTCTCACATTAATATGTTCAAAGCTCTTTTCCCTACAGTTATGTAAACAAGATAGTAATTAACTTTGAGAAGATGGATTGTTTGATCAAAATAGACTAAGTTTGTGTTTTTACACTCTATCAAGCATAATTCAGTTGATGGGCATGGTAATTATTTGATAAAGTTATTTATATCTTGATTCATTTCATTCCATTGTGAAAGATATACTGATGACAAATTCAATCAAATAATGAAATTTACATGGCTAGGTTAGATACAGAATGGAACTCCAGAAGAAATGAAATGGTTTTTCCCATGGTCATCTCTTTCTAACGGATAATAATGCCTAATTATTAGATGAAAGAAGACAAACACAATTACATATAGCAATCATTTCCCACCGCTTCCTTTGTTTAATCTCTGCAGGTTTGGTCCACTTTCCTTCGACCAGAGTTGGTCCGACCAGCCTTGGAAAAGTCACTGAAAGATCTTCAACTGGACTATGTCGATCTCTATATTATTCATTATCCAGTGCCTCTGGTGGTAGGTGATTAGTGTCATCAGCTCTGTTTTATTTCATGGGTCAGAATGCCTATAACTGGCATGGATGGTTGACAAGATTTTTTAGTAAGTTTGAAGGTTTACATTAGACTTCAGTTCAGTTCAATTCAGTTCAGTCACTCAGTCATGTCCATCTCTTTGAGACCCCATGAATCACAGCACGCCAGGCCTCCCTGTCCATCACCAGCTGCCAGAGTTCACTAAAACTCATGACCATCGAGTCTGTGATGCCATCCAGCCATCACATCCTCTGTCATCCCCTTCTTCTCCTTCCCCCAATCCCTCCCAGCATCAGAGTCTTTTCCAATGAGTCAACTCTTCGCATGAAGTGCCAAAAGTATTGGAGTTTCAGCTTTAGCATCAGTCCTTCCAATGAACACCCAGGACTGATCTCCTTTAGGATGGACTGGTTAGATCTCCTTGCAATCCAAGGGACTCTCAAGAGTCTTCTCCAACTCCACAGTTCAAAAGCATCAATTCTTCAGCACTCAGGTTTCTTCACAGTCCAACTCTCACATCCAGTATTCTTATATATACATGACCACAGGAAAAACCATAGCCTTGACTAGACGGACCTTTTTTGGCAAAGTAGTACCTCTGCTTTTGAATATGCTGTCTAGTTTGGTCATAACTTTCCTTCCAAGGAGTAAGGGTCTTTTAATTTCATGGCTGCAGTCACCATCTGCAGTGATTTTGGAGCTCAAAAAAATAAAGTCTGACACCATTTCCACTGTTTCCCCATCTATCTGTCATAAAGTGATGAGACCATATGCCATGATCTTAGTTTTCTGAATGTTGAGCTTTAAGCCAACTTTTTCACTCCCCTCTTTCACTCTTTCATTCACTTGGCCTTGGAGTACACTAGCATAGAATCCCCTAAATAATCATTTGTGATCATTATTTTGGGGAGGTTCTTTGAATCTCTTACTTGCCTCTAAGAGAAATGTGTTAAGTAATCTGAGTGTCTCTGCCTCAAAATCTTGAGGAAGTGGAAATAGGCAAGTCCTGTGCATGGTGCTGATTAGGACTCAGTGTCTGGGGATCTCACTACAGAGTTTGATGCAGAGTGCTGAGTGCTGACATGGCCTCACACCTGAACAGGATGAGGTTTTCTCATCTCTCACCCTTTCATGTTCCATGGATTTGGTGATGTCCTTCTGGGTGGGTCTAAACCTCACAGTCTTCTCAGGACTCGGGAGACCTGGCCTCCACTGTCGCCTGTGTTCATGGTGATGTTTGCAGACTGCACTTAGCCATTAAGAACTGTATTATGTAGAGGGGAATTTTCCAGTTTTTCAGTGGTTAAGACTGTGTACTTTCATTGCTGAGTCAGGGTATTTTGAGGGAGTGGGTTCAATTCCTATTAGGGAACTAAGATACAGCAAACCCATGGCACAGTCAAAACAAAACAGCAAGAACAGCTTCTATTATGCAGAACAATTTTTTAGAATACAGAATTCTGCTCAAGCCATCCTTTGCCAAAGAGTTTATTGGACTATGTAGAGGGCAATTCTCATCTACATAGATTTAAGGATTCCTAATACTTAACAGAAATGTCTCTGTTTTTCTATTCCTTATAATGACATCACTCTTGGTTTGTTTTATTTTTATCTCAGCATTTTCCATGGGTGCCAGAATGACCTTGATCTGTTCAAGCCTCAATCTCCAGAATTGAATATGTCTGCTTCTTCCACATAGCTTATCAACCTAAAGAGAAACCTTGCTGGTTCATGTGTATGCCCTGAAGCTATCAGATGTTCAGAGTGAAAGGAATTCTGATATTTAGTCCAGGTCAAGATTGCAATTTTTATGCCAGCAGTAAGGCATAACTTACTGGCACTCCCTGCACAATAGAGGCAGTTTTCAAGAAGAAAGTATAAGGGGCAGAAAAAAATTCACTTTAGGCACTGAGAGTTCCCATGAGAATGTAGGGAAATTATATCTATCAAAACATATAAGAGATTACTGGAAAACTGCCTCCTAAAGACATTGCTGATAACTCCATTTGCAAACCTCTTTGCAAATATTAGTATGCAGAATGTAAAGGAACCTCACAGAAGTTTAGCATCCTGGTCCCAGATGTGCCTGGCAGGCTGGCTAAATGTGGAGAAATTATTTGGTGATATCTCTGAAATGACTGCTTCTATTCCAGCCAGGGGAGACACTTCTCCCAACAGATGAAAATGGAAAACCGATATTTGATTCAGTGGATCTCTGTCTCACGTGGGAGGTGAGTCTGGGGAGGAGAGAACCGGGGGAGGAGCCAGGAGAGGGGGAACCTCCTTCATCTCTTCCACTCATGAGAATTTGCTGTGGACCATCACACTCAGCAATTCATGAATCTAAGGGCTGGGATGCTGGGGTTGAGGGGAGGGAACCATTGCTGAAATGTTCACAGAGAGGAATGAAATGGAGAATTTGGGACAGTGTAGATAGACATCTCTTTCGTTCCATGTGATTGTCTTCTCCAGGGTTTTCTAAGGAGGAGATGCTACTTCTTCTTTTTCTTGTGTTATGACCTTCTTCCCCTTTATCTTCTTGATAAGCAAAGTTAATTCTTGACCAGAGACCCTGTTAACGATTTTTCAGCATTTCTTATTGCTATATTGCCCATTCCAAGTGACTGCTCACCACCCCTCCCTCCCAGGCCCTGGAAAAGTGTAAGGACGCAGGGCTGACCAAGTCCATCGGGGTGTCCAACTTCAACCACAAGCAGCTGGAGAAGATCCTGAACAAGCCGGGGCTCAAGTACAAGCCCGTCTGTAACCAGGTGAGCAGCTCAGCTCCTCTCCCTCCTGCTCTTCAGAACCTCCTTACACTGGAGCCTGATGTCTGTCTGTCCTTCCCCCCTGTTCATCCGACTTTTATGGAGTGAGAAGTCTACAGAGCTGAGCCTGTGTCTGGACTGTGTGAACAGAATCTGTAACAGTATCTTTGATCAACTCTGGGTGGAAAAGTTGGGGATGGCTTCCTTCTCAATCGTGGTGGGGACTGAGGGAAGGTAACGGAGATGAAGGAGGTGAAATTCCTCCAGAATTTAGAGGAGGGAGGCATTTCCCTGAGCTGAAAGCATGACCAGAAATCAGGTGTGAAAGTTCTTGGATGAAACTGTACACGAAGGAAGAGCATGAAAACATGGAGTGGGAAGTAAATACAGAGAAAATCCAAGTGAGACAGGTGTTAAGGGTTTGTGTGTGGTTTAGATGCCTAAATCCTTAGTCTTGATGTCCCAGCTTCAACAGGGAGCACAGTACACAGAAATGTGCTAGGGAATATGAAAGTCACCCAGGTCAGAGCATGAAGTTAAACGCTTATGTTGATCTAAACCGTTGATAGTGAAAGGTTGTTGTTGAATCACGTGAAGACACTGGGATTCTTGGCCCCCAGAGGAGAAGAATTCAATCCGGGGCCAGAGACAAGGCTTGATCACTCAGACCTTCTGTGTAATAAAGTTTTATTAAAGTATAAAGGAGATAGAGAAAGCTTCTGACATAGGCATCAGAAGGGGGCAGAAAGAGTACCCTCTTGCTAGTGTTAACAATGAAGTTATATAATCCAAAGAATGTCTGGAGGTTGTAAAAGACCTCATCAGACCTACTCCCATAATTTCCATTTTAAGATAACACTGTCCTCAGGCAGGATACAACCTTGTAAAGACCAGGTCTACTCCCATAATTTACATTTTAAGATAACAGAAGGTTTAATCCAGAGACTGTCCTTAGGCAGGATTCGTTATTGTTATATAATCCTAAGGAATGTGGAGAAAGAAAAAAAAGTTTGTCCTTTCTTCCTCCTTGAGAATTCCAGACCCCTCTCTCCTTGGGGACCCCTAGACTCCTTATCAACCTGCCTAGGAACGAACTTTCTCAATAGAAGAGTTACTCAGGAATTAGAGCAGACCTTGTGATTTCAGTTCACTTCAGTTCAGTTGCTTAGTTATGTCTGACTCTTTGCAACCCCATGGACTGCAGCACACCAGGCCTCCCTGTCCATCACCAACTGCCAGAGCTTATTCAAACTCAAGTCCATTCAGTCATTGAGGCCATCCAACAATCTCATCCTCTATTGTCCCCTTTTTCTCCTGCCTTCAATCTCTCCCAGCATCAGGGTCTTTTCCAATCAGTCAGTTCTTTGTATCAGGTGGCCAAAGTATTGGAGTTTCAGCCTCAGCATCAGTCCTTACAGTGATCATTCAGGAAGGATTTCCTTTAAGATTGACTGGTTGGATCTCCTTGCAGTCCAAGGGACTCTCAAGAGTCTTCTCCAACACCACAGTTCAAAAGCATCAATTCTTCAGCACTCTGTTTTCTTTATGGTCCAACTCTCACATCTATACATGACTACTGGAAAAAGGATAGCTTTGACTAGACGGTCCTTTGTCGGCAAAGTAACGTGTCTACTTTTTAATATGCTTTCTAGGTTGGTCATAGTTTTTCTTTCAAGGAGCAATCATCTCTTAATTTCATGGCTTCAGTCACCAACTGCAGTGATTCTGGAGCCCCCATAAATAAAGTTTCTCATTGTTTCCATTGTTTCCCAACTATTTGTCATGAAGTGATGGGACTGGATGTTAGCATCTTCATTTTTTGAATGTAGAATTTTAAACCAACTTTTTCACTCTGTTTCACTTTCAACAAGAGGCTCTTAGTATGTCTTCACTTTCTGCCGTGAGGGTGGTGTCATCTGCATATCTGAGGTTATTGATATTTCTCCCAGCAATCTTGATTCCAGTATGTGCTTCAGACATCCAGGCATTTCACAAGATGTACTCTGCATATAAGTTAAATAAGCAGGGTGAAAACTTAAGCCTTGACTTATTCATTTCCCATTTGGAAACTGTCTGTTGTCCCATGCTTCCCTGATGGCTCAGATGGTAAAGCATCTGCCTGCCATGTAGGAGACCTGGGTTCGATTCCTGGGTCGGGAAGATCCCCTGAAGAAGGAAATGGCTCCAGTTTCCACTCCAGTACCCTTGCCTGGAAAACCCCATTGAGGGAGGAGCCTGGTAGGCTACAGTCCATGGGGTCACAAAGAGTTGGACACAACTGAGCGGCTTCATTTTCCTTTCCTGTTGTTCCATATCCAGTTCTAACTGTTGCTTCTTGACCTGCATACAGATTTCTCAGGAGGCAGGTAAGGTGGTCTCGTATTCTCATTTCTTGAAGACTTTTCCAGTTTGTTGTGATCCACACAGTCAAAGGCTTTGGCGTACTCAATAAAGTAGAGATAGATGTTTATCTGGAACTCTCTTACTTTTTCAGTGATCCAGCAGATGTTACCAATTTGATCTCTGTTTCCTCTGTCTTTTCTAAATCTAGCTTAAATATCTGGAAGTTCATGGTTCATGTACTGTTGAAGCCTGGCTTGGAGAATTTTGAGCATTACTTTACTATTGTGTGAGATGATTGTAATTGTGTGGTAGTTTGAGCATTCTTTGGCATTGCCTTTCTTTGAGATTGGAATGAAAACTGACGTTTTCCAGTCTTGTGGCCAATGCTGAGTTTTCCCAGTTTGCTGGCATATTGAGTGCAGCACTTTCACAGCATCATCTTTCAGGATTTGAAATAGCTCAACTGGAATTCCATCACCTCCCCTAGCTTTGTTCCTAGTGATACTTCCTAAGGCCCACTTGACTTCCCATTCCAGGATGTCTGGCTTTAGATGAGTAATTACACCATCATGATGATCTGGGTCGTGAAGATCTTTTTTGTATAATTCATCTGTGTATCCTTGCCACCTCTTCTTTATATCTTCTGCTTCTATTAGGTCCATACCATTTCTGTCCTTTATCGAGCCCATCTTTGCATGAAATGTTCCCTTGGTATCTGTAATTTTCATGAAAAGATTTCTAGTCCTTCCCATTCTATGGTTTTCCTCTGTTTCTTTGCATTGATCACTGAGGGAGGCTGTCTTATCTCTCTTTGCTATTCTTTAGAACTCTGCATTCAAAGGGGTATATCTTTCCTTTTCTCCTTTGCCCTTCAGTATTCTTCTTTTCATAGCTATTTGTAAGGCCTCCTCAGACAACCATTTTGCCTTTTTGCATTTCTTTTTCTTAGGGATGGTCTTGATCACTGCCTCCTGTACAATGTCATCAATCTCTGTCTGTAGTTCTTCAGGCACTCTGTCTACCAGATCTAATCCCTTCAATCTATTTCTCACTTCCACTGTATAATCGTAAGGGATTTGATTTGGGTCATATCTAAATGGTCTAGTGGTTTTCCATACTTTCTTCAATTTAAGTCTGAATTTGGCAATAAGGAGTTCATGATCGGAGCCACAGTCAGCTCCCAGTCTTGTTTTTGCTGACTGTATAGAGCTTCTCCATCTTTGACTGCAAAGAATATAATCAGTCTGATTTTGGTATTGATCATCTGATGATGTCCATATGTAGAGTCTTTCCTTGTGTTGTTGGAAGAGGGTGTTTGCTATGACCATTGTGTCTCTTAGTAAAACTCTGTTAGCCTTTGCCCTGCTTCCTTTTGTACTCCAAAGCTAAAGTTGCCTGTTACTCCAGGTGTCTCTTGACTTCCTACTTTTGCATTCCAGTCCCCTATAATGAAAAGGACAAATTTTTTGGGTGTTAGTTCTAGAAGGTCTTGTTGGTCTTCATAGAACCATTCAACTTCAGCTTCTTCAGCATTACTGGTCGTGGCACAGAGTTGGATTACTGTGAGACTGAATCGTTTAGCTTCTAAACAAACAGAGATCATTCTGTTGTTATGGAGATTGCATCCAAGTACTGCATTTTGGACTCTTTTGGTGACTATGATGGCTACTCTATTTCTTCTAAGGGATTCTTGCCCACATATAATTAATGCTTATCTGAGTTAAATTCACCCATTCCAGTCCACCCAGCCCACCCATCCGGTCCAGTCATGATTCCTGAAATGTTGATGTTCACTATTGCCATCTCCTGTTTGACCACTTCCAATGTGCCTTGATTCATGGACCTAACAATCCAGGTTCCTATGCAATATTGTTCTTTACAACAACGGACTTTGCCTCCATCACCAGTCACATCCACACCTGGGCATTGTTTTTGCTCTGGCTCTGTCTTTTCATTTTTTCTGGAGTTATTTCTCCACTGATCTCCAGTAGCATATTGGGCACCTACTGACATGGAGAGTTCATCTTTCAGTGTCCTATCTTTTTGCATTTTCATGGGGTTCTCAAGGCAAGAATATTGAAGTGGTTTTCCATTCCCTTCTCCAGTGGATCATGTTTTGTCAGAACTCTCCACCACGACCTGTCTGTCTTGGGTGGCCCTACATGGCATGGCTCACAGTTTTATTGAGTTATACAAGGCTATGGTCCATGTGATCAGTTTGGTTAGTTTTCTGTCACTGTGGTTTCCGTCTGTCTGTCCTCTGATGGATAAGGATAAGAAGCTTATGGAAACTTCCTGATGGGAGAGACTGACTGAGGGGTATGGCAGGTCATTGCAGACCAGTACCTCTGCAGGAGAAACTCAAACATAGACTCAAACATAGTTCTAGCTCAGTCTCTGTGGGGTCTCTGTGTCCTGGTGTGCACAAGGTTTGTTTGAGCGCTCCGAGGTCCCTGGCAAATATGAGGTTTGATTCTAAATGTGATTTTTCCCCTCCAAAGATGGAGAAGCTCTATACAGTCAGCAAAACCAAGACCAGGAGCTGACTGTGGCTCAGATCATGAACACCTTATTGCCAAATTCATATTTAAATGGAAGAAAGTTGGGAAAACCAAAAGACCATTCAGGTATAGTCTAGTCAAATATAATCAAATCCCTTATGATTATACAGTGGAAGTGAGAAATAGATTTAAGGGCCTAGATCTGATACACAGAGTCCCTGATGAACTATAGACAGAGGTTTGTGACACTGTACAGGAGACAGGGATCAAGACCATCCCCATGGAAAAGAAATGCAAAAAAGCAAAATGGCTGTCTGAGGAGGCCTTACAAATAGCTATGAATAGAAGAGAAGTGAAAAGCAAAAGAGAAAAGGAAAGATATAAGCATCTAAATGCAGAGCTCCAAAGAATAGCAAGGAGAAATAAGAAAGCCTTCCTCAGTGATCAATACAACAGAATGGGAAAGACTAGAGATCTCTTCAAGAAAATTAGAGATACCAAGGGAACATTTTGTGCAGAGATGGGCTCGATAAGAACAGAAATGGTATGGACCTAACAGAAGCAGAAGATATTAAAAAGAGGTGGCAAGAATACACAGAAGAACTGTACAAAAAAGATCTTTATGACCAAAATAATCACCATGGTGTGATCACTCACCTAGAGCCAGACATCCTGGAAGGTGAAATCAAGTGGGCCTTAGAAAGCATCACTATGAACAAAGCTAGTGGAGGTGATGGAATTCCAGTTGAGCTATTTCAAATCCTGAAAGATGATGCTGTGAAAGTGCTGCACTCAATATGCCAGCAAATCTGAAAAACTCAGCAGTGGTCACAGGAATGCAAATGGTCAGTTTTCATTCCAATCCCAAAGAAAGGCAATGCCAAAGAATGTTCAAACTACCGCACACTTGCAATCATCTCACACACTAGTAAAGTAATGCTCAAAATTCTCCAAGCCAGGCTTCAGCAATACGTGAACTGCGAACTTCCAGATATTCAAGCTGGTTTTAGAAAAGGAAAAGGAACCAAACATCAAATTGCCAACATCCACTGGATCATTGAAAAAGCAAAAGAGTTCCAGAAAAACATCTATCTCTGTTTTGTTGACTATGCCAAAGCCTTTGACTGTGTGGATCACAATAAACTGTGGAAAATTGTGAAAGAGATGGGAATACCAGACCACCTGACCTGCCTCTGAGAAACCTGTATGCAGGTCAGAAAGCAACAGTTAGAACTGGACATGGAACAACAGACTGGTTCCAAATAGGAAAAGGAGTACATCAAGGCTGTATATTGTCACCCTGCTTATTTAACTTATAGGCAGAGTACATCATGAGAAATGCTGGGCTGGAAGAAGCACAAGCTGGAATCAAGATTGCCAGGAGAATTATCAATAACCTCAGATATGCAGATGACACCACCCTTATGGCAGAAAGTGAAGAGAACTAAAAAACCTCTTAATGAAAGTGAAAGAGGAGAGTGAAAAAGTTGGCTTAAAGCTCATCATTCAGAAAACTA
>NW_027220145.1:0-22971 GCF_027580195.1 Bos mutus
CATCGCGACAGCCAGATCACGCATGCAGTCAGGATCGATTCCTGTATTACGGATCATGCGAGTGCCCAGATCACGCCGTCAGCCACTGCATCATGCGCGAGAAAGCAGACGGCTGATCACGGATCAGCCTCAATATGACGTACAGTCAGCCACGACGGCGTGGATCTAGCGAGTGCTCCCCGACCTTCCTGATCTGGCTTGCCAGCCGATGAGCGGGTTGCCAGCCATGGACTCAGAAGTAAAGGGAAGAAGCGGATCTGATGAATTGGCTGAAGTACTCTTGACGAGAGCCAGTGGTGCTGGGGACGTCACGGTGAATCAGGTGAGAGCCAGCATAGTTCAGTCACACTGGTTCTGGGGAATGCCTCGAATATCCGGTGGGACTCCTGAGGCCTTGATCCATGTCGATGTCCAGAGCCGTCCTCACTCGGACCTTGTCCAGAGGATCCGGTCGCCGAGTACATGGCATCTCAGTCATGATAGTCATGCCAGCCACTGATGATAGCCACCTGATCAGTGCATGCACAGTCCCATGATCAGCGCCTGTCAGTCACTGATCACTGCCTGATGAACACGTGATCAGTGCATGATGAGCCATGTGATCAGTGCCTGATCAGCCACGTCATCAGTGCATGATAGCCACGTGATCAGTGCATGCTCAGTCACGTGATCTGTACTTGATCAGCCACGTGATCAGTGCCTGCAGAGTCACGTGATCAGGGCCTGCTGAGCTGCGTGATTCCTGCCGGCTCATCTGCATGACAAGCTGATGCCAGCTGAGCGTGATTCCTGCGGCTCATCTGCTTGACAATTGCCAGCTGAGCTGCGTGATTCCTGCCTGGTCACGTGCTTGATTATTGCCAGTTGAGCAGCATGATTCGTCACTGCTGAGCTCCATGCTTATTGCCTGCTGATTGCGTGGTTCGTGTCTGCTCAGCTCTTTGAGTATCGCCTCCTGAGGTCCCTGTTCGGTCGCCACCTGCCGGGGACCAGCCCCAACTGATCCAGGGTATTGAAGGAGAGATGGCCTGTACGACTATTTATATGCTAATCAGAGATGTCAAGAAGAATAGTATGAGGAGAGCTCAGTAGGAAAATTCGGTGGAGGAAAGAGACTGAGTAGCTTGGTTTTCTGTGGAAGACCAATCAAACTTCAAGACAAGAAGTTTGCACCACTTACGTAGGCCGCAGGCGCCCTCTCGAATAGCGAAAGGTGCCTCACCCTAGACACCTTCTCGAGTGGGTCTTAGCAGCCCAGGCATAATTAGTAAGCGTGGTGGGTTCCGCGCTCCAGATGGAGACTCAGCTGGAAGTTAAAGGGAAGAATGACAAGGAACTTGATGAATTGGAGCTGTAAGTTAACTCTTTGACAGAGAGAGCGAGATGGTGGTGGGGGACAGCCCCCAGTGAAATCAGAGGAGAGAGCACAAAGCAATACAGTAGGCAGACTCTGGTTTTTTTTGGGGGGATATGCTCGAGAATATCCGGGTGGACTCCTGAGGATCGATCCCGTATTTGGGTATGCTGAGCCTCCTTCCTCATGACCTTTGTCCAGAGTGGAATGCCTCCTCGGCTCCCGGCACATGGTCAGTGCATGCTCAGTCACGATATCAGTGCATGAATAGCCACGTGATCACTGAGGGCACAGTTACGTGATCAGCGCCTCTCAGTCAGGTGATCACTGTATGATAAACACGAGATCAGTGAACGACCAGCCACGTCATCACTGCATGCGCAATCAGGTGGTCAGTTCCTGATCAGCCACGTGATCAGTGCGTGCACAGTCCAATGTTCAGCGCCTGTCAGTCACTGATCATTGCCTGAGAAACACGTGATCAGTGCATGATGAGCCATGTGATCAGTGGCGGATCAGCCACGTCATCAGTGCATGTGCAGTCACGTGATCAGTGCATGATAGCCACGTGATCAGTGCATGCTCAGTCACGTGATCTGGACATGAGCAGCCACGTGATCAGTGCCTGCAGAGTTCCGTGATCAGGGCCTGCTGAGCTGCGTGATTCCTGCCGGCTCATCTGCATGACAATTGCCAGCTGAGCTGCGTGATTCCTGTCGGCTCATCTGCTTGACAATTGCCAGCTGAGCTGCGTGATTCCTGCCTGGTCACGTGCTTGATTATTGCCAGTTGAGCAGCATGATTCGTCACTGCTGAGCTCCATGCTTATTGCCTGCTGATTGCGTGGTTCGTGTCTGCTCAGCTCTTTGAGTATCGCCTCCTGAGGTCCCTGTTCGGTCGCCACCTGCCGGGGACCAGCCCCAACTGATCCAGGGTATTCGAAGGAGAGATGGCCTAGGCGACTATTTATATGCTAATCAGAGATGTCAAGAAGAATAGTATGAGGAGAGCTCAGTAGGAAAATTCGGTGGAGAAAAGAGACTGAGTAGCTTGGTTTACGCGGAAGACCAATCAAACTTCAAGACAAGAAGTTTGCACCACTTACGTAGGCCGCAGGCGCCCTCTCGAATAGCGAAAGGTGCCTCACCCTAGACACCTTCTCGAGTGGGTCTTAGCAGCCCAGGCATAATTAGTAAGCGTGGTGGGTTCCGCGCTCCAGATGGAGACTCAGCTGGAAGGTAAAGGGAAGAATGACAAGGAACTTGATGAATTGGAGCTGTAAGTTAACTCTTTGACAGAGAGAGCGAGATGGTGGTGGGGGACAGCCCCCAGTGAAATCAGAGGTGAGAGCACAAAGCAACACAGTAGGCAGACTATGGGTTTTTTGGGGGGGAGATGCTCGAGAATATCCGGGTGGACTCCTGAGGCTCGATCCCGCATTTGCGTATGCCGAGCCTCCTTCCTCATGACCTTTGTCCAGAGTGGAATGCCTCCCCGGCTCCCGGCATATGATCAGTGCCTGCTCAGTCACGATAGCAGTGCATGATCAGCCACGTGGTCACTGACGGCACAGTCACATGATCAGCGACTCTCAGTCACGAGATCACCGTATTATAAACACGTGATCAGGGGCGATTAGCCACATGATCACTGCATGCGCAGTCCACTAGTCAGTTCCTGATCAGCCACGTGATCAGTGCGTGCACAGTCCCCATGATCATCGCCTGTCAGTCACTGATAACTGCCTGATTAACACGTGATCAGTGCCCGATCAGCCACGTCATCAGTACCTGTGCAGTCACGTGATCAGTGCATGCTCAGTCACGTGATCTGGACTTGATCAACCACGTGATCAGTGCTTGCAGAGTCACGTGATCAGGGCCTACTGAGCTACGTGATTCCTGCCGCTCATCTGCTTGACAATTGTCAGCTGAGCTGCGTGATTCCTGCCTGGTCACCTGCTTGCTTATTGCCAGTTGAGCAGCACTATTCGTCACTGCTGAACTCCATGCTTATTGCCTGCTGATTGCGTGGTTCGTGTCTGCTCAGCTCTTTGAGTATTGCCTCCTGAGGTCCCAATTCGGGCGCCACCTGACGGGACCAGCCCAAGCTGATCCAGGGTATTCGAAGGAGAGATGGCCTAGGCGACTATTTATATGCTAATCAAAGATGTCAAGAATAATAGAATAAGCTCAGTAGGAAAATGAAAAGAGGAGTAGCTTGGTTTCAGACCAATCAAACTTCAAGGAAAAAGTTTGCACCACTTACGTGGAGAATAAAGAGAAACCTGAGTGGGTCTTAGTAGGCATAATTAGGAAGCGTGGTGGGTTCCGCTCTAGATGGAGACTCAGCAATCAAACTTGGAGCAGAAATTTAACTCTTTGACAGAAGAGCAAGATGGTTGACACCAGTGAAATCAGAGGTGAGAGCACAAAGCAATACAGTAGGCAGACTCTGTTTTTTTGGGGGAGTTGCCAGAGAATATCCTGGTGGACTCCTGAGGCTCGATCCGCATTTGCTTAGGTGCCTCCTTCCTCATGACCTTGTCCAGAGTGGAATGCCTCGGCTCCCGCACATGATCAGTGCATGCTCAGGCGATAATCAGTATGAATAGCCGCGTGATCACTGAGGGGTTCGTGATCAGCGCCTCAGATGGAGATCACTCAGCTGGATCAGTGAGCGACCAGCCACGGATCACTGCATGCACAATCAGGTGGTCGTTCCTGATCAGCCATGTGATTGGCACAGCATGAAATGTTACTGATCATTGCCTTTGATCAGTGATGAGAGCCAAGATGGTGGTGGGGTCAGCCCCCCCAGTGAACGTGATCAGAGGTGACGAGCAGTGCATGCTCAGTCCAGGCAGACTCTGTTACAATAGAATGAGGATAGCTCAGTAGGAAAATTCAGTGGAAAAGAAGCTGAGTAGCTTGGTTTACTGGGAGACCAATAAAACTTCAAGACAAGAAGTTTGCACCACTTGCCGTGAGCTGCGTGAGGCGTCACCTCTCGAATAGCGGAAGGTGTCTCACCCTAGACTCCTTCTCGAGTGGGTCTTAGAAGCCCAGGCATAATTAGTAAGCGTGGTGGGTTCAGCGCTCCAGATGGAGACTCAGCTGGAGGTTAGTTAGGGAAGAATGACATGGGGAGACCAAGCGCTGGTGAACAAGGCCCGTAGCTTTATTTTCAACAGGGGCTTTTATACCTAAGTTACACATAGAGGATAATAGGGGATGCAAAGTCAGCAGTCTTTGATTCTTATCAAAAACCAAGGTTTCTTTCCTGCAAATGTATCGTATACAAATGGTTTAGGTGATTTACATCATCTTCTGGCCAGAAGGCCTACTAACATTTATGACTCTTGACAAGGACTTATCAACAAAGACTTACTTTCTCTAAGAGTAATTATTTCAAGGTTTGGCACCATCTTCCAAAGATAAAATTGCATTCCTATAGGGCGGATGTGTAATGGGTTTACAACAAAGAAAGAATTTATTACCTTAAGGGTCTAAAGTTACTAACACCAAGGCCACTACTTATTTTTTCTACATACCCACTATTAATTGATACATATTCAAGGATACAATTCAGGGGATGTGAAAACTTGGCAACAAGCATTGACTCATCAATGAAATCCTTTACTAGTTTATTCTGACAGTTTTTAACTCTCTGAGAGGCTCTAAGCTATTTGAATATCTTAAGCTTCCCATGCCTCTGGAGGCTGGGAGACTGTAAACAATCGTATGCATAGCTGCAGGAGTCCGGGTAAACTTGTCAGGCGAGTTAGAGAGCCATCAGAGGGGTTTGGATTTAAACACTCCTAATTGCCCAGGAACTTTATTAATTGGAGCTGTAAGTTAACTCTTTGACAGAGAGAGAGATGGTGGTAGGGACAGCCCCAGTAAAGTCAGAGGTGAGAGCACAAAGCAATAAAGTAGGCAGACTCTGGTTTTTTGGGGAAAATGCTCGAGAATATCCGGGGGACTCCTGAGGCTCGATCCCGCCTTTGCGTATGCGAGCCTCCTTCCTCATGACCTTTGTCACGAGTGGAATGCCTCACCGGCTCCCGCATCTCCCCCTTTTTATTTCTTAAAACAGCCAGATGTAGCTCAGTCGCGAGCCTCTGAATGCTCTGCCGAAGAATCCTGACAATACAAGGAAGAATGATTATTAGAAATAAAATTAAAACAGCCAACGTAGCATAGCCAAGGAAGGTAGACAGAATATTTTTTCCTGAAATGTAGTTAGAGAAAGTATGGAAGAAATCATTTGCTGTTCCAGCGGCAGTAAAATCTAATCGGGAGTGTTCAGGGTTGCTATTTGATTGTGAAGTTTCCTAAGTCTAAGCTAATGTCAGAGCTGTTCCAAATACCTGAAATATGGTTTTTAATCTTTTCCCATTCAAAATCTGTCTCATTTACTTTCAGGGTGTTACACATATCCACGGTAGTCAGCATGACAGGACAATGCCATTTTCACCTTTAAAGCCTGCAATTCAGTCCCAATATGTATTACTGCTTCCTCTAGGGCATCTACCCTCATCTCTAATTTTCTGTCTATAGCTTCCTGTGTTGCCAATGCTAAAGAAACATTTTTGGACATAGAATCAACATATTGAGCAGTATGTACTTGTTGAGTCAATGATATTGCTGCCACAGTAACAGAAGTAATTGCACTTATCAAAGCTGCTATTCCCAAGATAAGTAAGCCCACAAACCGTCGTGTTCGCATTAAATCCTGCAGTTGTTGTAATACAGCCAAACCGTAAATTATCATACCAATAAGAATGCACAGACACAGGTATCATGAGATAGGGTGGGCGTTTCAACACAACAAAAGAACAAACATTATATTGGGGGTCAAACAAGATGAAAGCATACATTGTTCACAAGATTACGATATTAGGTCCACCTGAATAATTCATGTGTACATTTAATCTTTTGGAGTCATTAGTAAAGAGAAAAACATAAGGCGAGGGTACACAAGCTAAAACAGAATAAGTAGAATTGCTATTTGGACGGAATAAGGAAATGGGAGCAGTGGCAGCAAAGGCCCTCCAAATTTCTGGCTGCCAAGAGGTTCTGTTCTTAGTTGTATAAGACAATATAGGCGAAACAAATCGATTATTATGCCATCTAGTAATGCTTAAAGGCCAAGAAACCAAATCTTTCTTCCAATTATAAAATCTGCTGGGGGAAAGTCATCAAGGGGCAATGGGCTCCTATCTAGGTCTGAGTTACTCAATCTTGAATCATGTAATTTCCTCCTCCCGGTATTCTGTAATCAGCTCTTAAGCGATAAGTACAAGATTTCCAAATCGGATACCCTGTACGATCATCTATAGTGTTCCATATGGCATCTGAAGGCTCGGTATTATAACAACTTGGATATCCAGGAGGGGTCTATGGATTATAAATTCGTGGGGATCAGGGCCCCGGGCATACGAGCCTGTAAAATCCAAAGCGCTAGACGCCCTCTATGTTCAATACCTGAGGCTGGAGAATGAGTCAGAACTGCCTTTTTAGTGGCTCCGACACATCCTTCTTTAGGGAATAATAAAGCTTTCTATATCACTGGGAAGTTGAAACAAACAGGAAGGTCGTCTGCTAATCCCTGAAGGTAAAATTGAAATTAATAGGATATTCGTCTGTGGTATAGGAAGTATATGACCCTCCCAGTAACTGAGGCTGGTTTGTGTGGACCCGTGAGGGGGTCACTGTTCCAGGTAACTACTTGAAAGGTTGGAGGGTCTGGGAAGTAAGCCCAATACTTTTCAGGAGTGGGGAGGAGGCGCTTACCTGGCATGATAATAAGGCAAGCATAGCAATAAACATCTTCTCAGGGAGGTTGGAGAGCCCTGCAAAGAGGTTATTCCCGTGCCTGATGGCAGAGTGTTTTTATTTGTCCCCAAGTAGGTATGGAGGCATTCCGGGTCGCCTGAGTCAGGCGGCCTGACCTCCTTTGTGAGGCAAAGGATCGAGGGGAGCGATATCCTGTATGTGAAGTTGAGACATCTGTTTGGTGGCGGATCCGTCCCCTGCTCATCCGGGATCCCTGATGTCAGTTGCTCCGATGTCAGTGGTGTTTCCCGTGCTGGGGGGGGGAGCGAAGGCAGAGGGGCCCTTTTCTCTCTTTTCGGGTCGCGGCGGCCGTGGAACTCGGTATCCGAGAGGCTGAGACATGGCGAATCAATCTATCCGGAACCCAAATTGGAGAATCTGCGTCCTGTGGAAAAATACAAGCATATCCTCGACCGCTGGTTAACAATGGGTCAGGACCTTTCCACTGTCCGGAAAGGAGGTCCTTCCATTTAACTAATGGTTTTGCATTCAATTGCTCCGGGCACCAATGGCGAAGCATTGCAGTCATTCCAGCTGAATCAGTATTTAAAATATTTATTACAAAAAGAGCATGTTGCAAGAGGTGATGGGGAGAACTATATTTAAACTCCCCTTCTTTTAGTTTTTGAATTTGGGTTTTTAACGTTTGATGTGCTCTTTCCACAATGGCTTGTCCTTGTGGATTATAAAGGATGCCTGTATTATGTTTAATTTGAAACTTTAGACAAAATTCCTGAAAAGACTTAGATGTGTAAGCAGGAGCATTATCAGTTTTCAAGGCTTTTGGCAGACCCATATATGAGAAACAAGTAAAGAGATGTTGTATTACGTCTTTAACTGCTTCCCCTGTGCGAGCAGTTGCAACAATAACATGAGAAAAGGTGTCTACTGTTACATGAACAAAAGACAATTTTGCAAATGAAGAGATGTGAGTTACATCCATCTGCCAGAGTGCATTAGGTTTAAGACCGCGAGGGTTAACTCCCATAGGTAAACTATTTATAGTAGTGGGACAATGAGAACAGGAGCGAACAATCTCCCGAGCAGAGTCTCGAGGAATCTGAAATTGATATCTTAGCGCAGTAGCATTTTGATGGTGGAGTGAGTGAGAAGCTCGGGCTTCTTCAAAAGCAGAAGCCACTGTGACCTTAGTTAGTGAATCTGCCAGGTCATTTAAGGCATTTAAAGGTCCAGGCAATCCAGAATGAGCCCGAATGTGGCCAATAAAATATGCTAAACCGTTTCCAAATTTGCTGCTGCAGTTTAGTTAACAAGTGAAATATTGCAGTTTTATTCTCAGGCAGGATCGCAGTCTCAATGTGTGGAAACAGCCTGACCACATACTGAGAATCAGAGTAAAGGTTAAATTCCTCCTCTGCAAACATAACAAAGGCCTCTATAACAGCTGTGAGTTCAGCTCTCTGGGGCGAAGTCTCCTGCGTATGTAAAACTTTACGCTGATCTTTTGTAACTATAGAAGCTCTGCCGTTAGCAGACCCGTCAGTAAAAACCATTTGAGCATCTGAGATGGGAGAGTATTTACACCTAACAGGGAAAATAACCGGGTGTTTAGACATAAAATTTAGCAAAACATGTGAAGGTAAATGATGCAGAATTTGGCCAAAATAATTTCCGATAGCAATCTGCCAATCCTCATCAAACATTAGAAGAGCATCAAGTTGTTCTTTATTATATGGAATTACAATTTCTGCTGGTTCTTTACCAAACAATTCAATGCTACGTTTTCTCCCTTTCAATATCAGTGTAGCTATCAGTCCTGGATAAGAGGCCACTACTTTTTTTAGCCTGGGGGGGAGATGGACCCATTCTAGAGGGCCATTTTGCCATAAAACTCCCGTAGGTGCTATTGGAGTAGCTAGGCAGAGGAATTGCCAATTTGTTTGTAAATTAACTCTTTTAACATAGCTATCAGATAAAGCTGCTTCCACTTTTTCTAAGGCCTCCTGAGCTTCAGCAGTTAATTGTCTCTTAGAAGTTGGATCAGGATCCCCCGTAAAATGTTAAAAAGAGGTTTTAATTCAGCAGTAGTTAATTTTAAATAAGGCCTGATCCAATTAATGTCGCCTAAAAGTTTTTGATAATCATTTAAAGTAACAAGGTGATCTTTTCTCAATTTTAATGGGGCATGAGTCACAGTTTCTGAATTGATAACCCGTCCTAAGTAAGTTATGGGCGGATTGACTTGAATTTTCTCTGGGGCAATTTTAAGCCTCTGTCGGTTAAAGCCTGAGTCAAATCCTGGAGAACAGTTTGTAAATGAGCTCTATCAGGGTGAGCTATTAAAATATCATCCATATAGTGAATCATATACAGTTGTTCATATTTAGCCCTAATATCTTCTATAGCTGCATTAACAAATTTCTGACATAAAGTAGGGCTATTTTTCATTCCTGGGGCAACACTTTCCATTGAAACCTTAAATAAGGCTGTTTAAAATTTTCTGCTGGTAAACTAAAGGCAAATCGCTTTTTATCCTCAGCATTTAAGGGGATGGTGAAAAAACAGTCTTGTAAATCAATTACAATAATATTATATCCTTCTGGGATGGCTACTGGGAAGGAAGCCCAGGTTGTAAGGCTCCCATATCTTCCATAGTGGCATTAATAGCTCTTAAATCTTGTAAAAGTCGCCACTTGCCAGATTTTTTTCTTAATAACAAAAATAGGAGTATTCCAGGGGCTATTGGAGGGCTCAATGTGTCCCAATTCTAGTTGTTCAGAAATTAACGCTTTGGCTGCCAGTAGTTTTTCTTTAGTCAGAGGCCATTGTTCTACCCACACAGGGTCCTGAGATTTCCACGTAATGGGGTCGGCAGCAAAAACAATGGCCTCCATCAAAAATTTGGATACCCTAACCCAGCACGGAACTTTAGAGGAGCAGGGCAAATTGGCTCAGTTATTCCTGTCTGCTGTTTACCTAACCCTTTTGAAGGGTCATAGCCCATTTGTAGCATTTGCAAAGTTACTTTATCATCAGGGCTAAAAAGTAACATGCCCATTTGAGACAGCACATCTCTCCCCACAGCGAGAAGGGCAGCGAAGGAATCATATCTGGTTGGAATGTTCCACGGGTATCCTCAAATTGCCAGTCTAAAATTTTTGCACTTTGAGCTACTGTAGGAGCTCTCCCGATGCCCACTAAGTTATTTGCAGTAGTATGTGTGGGCCAGGAATTGGGCCAGTCTTTCCCAGAAATACAGGAAACATCTGCTCCTGTGTCTAATAGCCCTTCAATAGACTTGCCACTGACAAGAATAGATTTCATAGGACGCTTTTTAGTAATTTCTGTTACCCAAAAAACCATGTCACTAGACCCAAATCCTTTGTCCTGTCTTTCATTTTGGGTGGCTGTTTGCCCAATTGCATTATGATAAGGCAAAAGTAAAAGTTGGGCTATTCTCTGTCCCTGATGTATTTGGAAAGTTTTAGTCAGGGGTGAAATCATTATCTGAATTTCTCCTGTATAATCTGAGTCAATTACTCCAGGAATAATTGTAAGACCTTGTATAGCTAAGGAACTTCTGCCTAGTATAATTCCTACCAGGCCTGTCGGTAATGGACCTTTAACTCCTGTAGGGATTTTTATAGTGGGGCTATCTGGTGTTAATATTGTTGAGGTGGTGGAACTGAGGTCCAGTCCTGCGCTGCCTGGGGTTGCTCTGATGAGCTCTGCGACGGGACGAAGGGAATGAATGGGTTCAGTGAGGCTGCCCCAATCATTGTCGGGGCCTGGGGCTGGCCCCTCAACCCGTTCCCGACTGCTGGTCGGGGCCTAAAAAGGCTCCATTTCTATGAAATCTTGACCTACAGTCCCTTGCCCAGTGATATCCTCTCTGGCAGCGAGGGCAAAGAGACCTAGGATTAATAGGCAGTGGGGCAGGGTTTTGCGGAGCAGCCACAGCGGTTGGGCGGATTAGGCAGATAAGAACCGGGTGGTCTTTGAGGGCACCCATGAAAAGTGTGTCCCGTCTGGCCACAAGAAAAACAAGTTCTAGGGAATGCATTCCTGCCTTGGTTATTGGGATCACCTTGTGATGGCTTGTTTTTGTTAGTAAAAAGGATTGGACTGCCTGCTGATAAGAGTTTCCTTTTATCGCTGCAGCTATCATAACACCCTGTAGCACTGATGGTCCTACATCTGCACACTGTTTCATATAATCAATTAGAGTTCCAGTTCTTCTAACAGGGCGCAATATAGCCTGGCAGGTAGAATTAGCATTTTCAAAGGCCAAGTGTTTTGTTAACAGTTTAGCTGCCTCAGAATCAGAAATTATTCTCTGGACAGCTTCTGAGAGTCGTGAGACAAAGTCTTCAAATGGCTCTTCCGACTTTTGTTTAATATCAGATAGAGCGGCACCTGATGCTTTACCATCAGGCAATGAGCGCCAGGCAGTAAAGGCACAATCAGCCACCTGTTGTATAGTAGTCCTATCTAATTTCATCTGTTCATCATACGAGGGTAGTTGGTCTGTCCAAGTAGTATAGGTTCAGTGATATGTGTAAAGTCTCCATTTTGGTTAGAAAAAAGCATATATCTGAGCGAGATCATCATATTCAGATTTCCAAAGTATAAAATGTCCTCCGGACAGGCAGGCCCTAGCAATTGATTTCCATTCTCGAGGTGTTAAGCATTGACCTGCTAAATTTTCTACTAGCTGCATCGTATACGGGGCTTTAGGCCCATATGAGATACATGCATTTTTAAGTTCTTTTACCAATTGAAAAGAAACAGGCTCCCAGTCGATAGCCTTTTGTTCACTTTCATCATTGTCAAAAATTAAAGGGAAACAAGCCTGAAGCTGGGGATCGAATTTCTCGCCAGGGGCAGAAGAGGCCCGTCTCCGTGGGATCGATTTTGGAATTTTCCCACTTCGATAGGGAGGTGGCGGCAATAATGCGGGTTTAATAGGACCTGTACGGCGTGGTATGGGAGGTGGTATGGGAGGAGGTATGGGAGGTGGTATGGGAGGTGGTGGCAATGGCATAGAGTCCACATTCTCTGCTCTGTACTCAGGAGCTCTTTGAACTGTTTGGTATCCAAAGCTTACATATGGATTAAGTGGGACGGTCTCTTGGGAATCCCTAGGGGCATATGGCCTGATGGGAGACATTTCTCTTAAGTTGTTTGGAGCTGATGGCTTGACAGGGGAAGTTTCTCTTAAGCCTTTTGGGGCATCTTTGTTTAAGAGATGCCGATGTCCATCAGGGTGATATTTAACTGTTATCTCGCCTAAATTCTCTTTTTCTTTTGGGGAAGGCTGATCTTGTTTTTCATCCCTATCTTTAAGTTGTTCCTGAGTAGTCATGGCTGCTAACATTTTTCTTAGTTGCCGATAGTCAGGCGGGTCTTCGTTTTTCTCATTTTCCTCAGGTTTAACTACAGTTTCGACCTCATTTTCCTCTTTAAAAGTTACTCTTTTAGATTCAGGGGCAGGTTTAGCTACAGCATTTTCTTCACTATCACTTTTAAGATGTACTTTTTCTGAATCAGGGGCAGGGTCTAAGACATCTCTAATGATATTCCATAAGGAAAAGGCGTCATTAGGCACCTTTTCTGAGCCATGTTCGGCATGGTAAGTTTTTAGCTGTTTTCCTACTTTTTCCCAGACATCTAAGTTAACAGAGCCTTCGTCTGGAAACCAGGGACAGTGCTCTTGTACAAATGAAAGAAATGATTGAATGGCAGATTTTTAACTTTGATTCCTCTTTTACCTAATAACTGTAAAATTACTCCTATAAAGAGCTGTCTTTCATTTGATTCAGTATTACCCATGTCAGAAAATTAAGTATAGTAAAAGATTTTGCTTTAAGCTATCAAAAGATCAGGCTTTTCTTTGGCCTTTTAACTTCAGAAACTGTTTTCTCTCTCTAAGTCTAACTCTTTAACACTTTCAACACTTCCCACTCCTCTCCCCCTGTCTATCCTACAGGGGTCCGCGGCACCCTCGAGTGGGGTCCTAGCCGTCCCGAACACTGGAAGAACAATAGGGCTGGTGACCCAGATTGTTCGGGGAGGAACAGTAGGCTGATGGCTCAAACTGTTCCAAGGGAGGAGCAGTAGGGCTGGTCACCCAAACTGCTCCGTGGGGAACAAGAGGGCTGATAACCCAGTTGTTCCGAGAGCGGGGGCAATAGGGCTGGTAACCCCAATTGCTGGGAGCTTACCTTGAAAATCCTGTATCGGGCGCCACCTGCTGGGGACCAGCCCCAGCTGATCCAGGGTATTCGAAGGAGAGGCGGCCTAGGCGACTATTTATATGCTAATTAGAGATATAGGGAACAATAGAATGAGGATAGCTCAGTAGGAAAATTCAGTGGAGAAAAGAAGCTGAGTAGCTTGGTTTACGCGGGAGACCAATAAAACTTCAAGACAAGAAGTTTGCACCACTTACGTAGGCGCAGGCGCCCTCTCGAATAGCGGAAGGTGTCTCACCTAGACTCCTTCTCGAGTGGGTCTTAGAAGCCCAGGCATAATTAGTAAGCGTGGTGGGTTCAGCGCTCCAGATGGAGACTCAGCTGGAGGTTAGAGGGAAGAATGACATGGGGAGACCAAGCGCTGGTGAACAAGGCCCGTAGCTTTATTTTCAACAGGGGCTTTTATACCTAAGTTACACATAGAGGATAATAGGGGATGCAAAGTCAGCAGTCTTTGATTCTTATCAAAAACCAAGGTTTCTTTCCTGCAAATGTATCGTATACAAATGGTTTAGGTGATTTACATCATCTTCTGGCCAGAAGGCCTACTAACATTTATGACTCTTGACAAGGACTTATCAACAAAGACTTACTTTCTCTAAGAGTAATTATTTCAAGGTTTGGCACCATCTTCCAAAGATAAAATTGCATTCCTATAGGGCGGATGTGTAATGGGTTTACAACAAAGAAAGAATTTATTACCTTAAGGGTCTAAAGTTACTAACACCAAGGCCACTACTTATTTTTTCTACATACCCACTATTAATTGATACATATTCAAGGATACAATTCAGGGGATGTGAAAACTTGGCAACAAGCATTGACTCATCAATGAAATCCTTTACTAGTTTATTCTGACAGTTTTTAACTCTCTGAGAGGCTCTAAGCTATTTGAATATCTTAAGCTTCCCATGCCTCTGGAGGCTGGGAGACTGTAAACAATCGTATGCATAGCTGCAGGAGTCCGGGTAAACTTGTCAGGCGAGTTAGAGAGCCATCAGAGGGGTTTGGATTTAAACACTCCTAATTGCCCAGGAACTTTATTAATTGGAGCTGTAAGTTAACTCTTTGACAGAGAGAGAGATGGTGGTGGGGACAGCCCCAGTAAAGTCAGAGGTGAGAGCACAAAGCAATAAAGTAGGCAGACTCTGGTTTTTGGGGGAAAATGCTCGAGAATATCCGGGGACTCCTGACGAGCCTCCTTCCTCATGACCTTTGTCACGAGTGGAATGCCTCACCGGCTCCCCGCAGAGCCCCATGCCTTGCCTGCTGATTGACCTTTCTGCTCAGCTCTTTGAGTATTGCCTCCTGAGGTCCCGTTCGGGCGCCACCTGCCAGGACCAGCCCCAGCTGATCCAGGGAATTCGAAGGAGAGATGGCCTAGGCGAATATTTATATGCTAATCAGAAATGTCAAGAATAATAGTATGAGGATAGCTCAGCAGGAAAATTCAGTGGAGAAAAAGAGCCTGAGTAGCTTGGTTTTCGGGAGACCAATCAAACTTCAAGACAAGAAGTTTGCACCACTTACGTAGGCAGGCGCCCTCTCGAATAACGGAAGGTGCCTCACCTAGAAACCTTCTCGACTGGGTCTTAGCAGCCCAGGCATAATTAGTAAGCGTGGTGGGTTCCTCGCTCCAGATGGAGACTCAGCTGGAAGTTAAAGGGAAGAATGAAAAGTAACTTTATGAATTGGAGCTGTAATTTAACTCTTTGAAAGAGAGAGCGAGATGGTGGTGGGGACAGCCCCAGTGAAATCAGAGGTGAGAGCACAAAGCAACACAGTAGGCAGACTATGGTTTTTTGGGGGAGATGCTCGAGAATATCCGGGTGGACTCCTGAGGCTCGATCCGCATTTGCGTATGCCGAGCCTCCTTCCTCATGACCTTTGTCCAGAGTGGAATGCCTCCCGGGCCCGGCATATGATCAGTGCCTGCTCAGTCACGATAGCAGTGCATGATCAGCCACGTGGTCACTGACGGCACAGTCACGTGATCAGCGACTCTCAGTCACGAGATCACCGTATTATAAACACGTGATCAGGAGCGATTAGCCACATGATCACTGCATGCGCAGTCCACTAGTCAGTTCCTGATCAGCCACGTGATCAGTGCGTGCACAGTCCCATGATCATCGCCTGTCAGTCACTGATAACTGCCTGATTAACACGTGATCAGTGCCCGATCAGCCACGTCATCAGTACCTGTGCAGTCACGTGATCAGTGCATGATAGCCACGTGATCAGTGCATGCTCAGTCACGTGATCTGGACTTGATCAACCACGTGATCAGTGCTTGCAGAGTCACGTGATCAGGGCCTACTGAGCTACGTGATTCCTGCCGGCTCATCTGCTTGACAATTGTCAGCTGAGCTGCGTGATTCCTGCCTGGTCACCTGCTTGCTTATTGCCAGTTGAGCAGCACTATTCGTCACTGCTGAACTCCATGCTTATTGCCTGCTGATTGCGTGGTTCGTGTCTGCTCAGCTCTTTGAGTATTGCCTCCTGAGGTCCCTGTTCGGGCGCCACCTGCGGGGACCAGCCCAAGCTGATCCAGGGTATTGAAGGAGAGATGGCCTGGCGACTATTTATATGCTAATCAAAGATGTCAAGAATAATAGAATGAGGAGAGCTCAGTAGGAAAATTCGGTGGAGAAAAGAGACTGAGTAGCTTGGTTTCTGGGAGACCAATCAAACTTCAAGACAAGAAGTTTGCACCCTTACGTAGGCCGCAGGCGCCCTCTCGAATAGCGGAAGGTGCCTCACCCTAGAAACCTTCTCGAGTGGGTCTTAGCAGCGCAGGCATAATTAGGAAGCGTGGTGGGTTCCGCGCTCTAGATGGAGACTCAGCTGGAAGTTAAAGGGAAGAATGACAAGTAACTTTATGAATTGGAGCTGAAATTTAACTCTTTGACAGAGAGAGCAAGATGGTGGTGGGGGACAGCCCCCAGTGAAATCAGAGGTGAGAGCACAAAGCAATACAGTAGGCAGACTCTGTTTTTTTTGGGGGAGTTGCCAGAGAATATCCTGGTGGACTCCTGAGGCTCGATCCGCATTTGCTTATGCGAGCCTCCTTCCTCATGACCTTTGTCCAGAGTGGAATGCCTCCCGGCTCCCGGCACATGATCAGTGCATGCTCAGTCACGATATCAGTGAATGAATAGCCACGTGATCACTGAGGGCACAGTTACGTGATCAGCGCCTCTCAGTCAGGAGATCACTGTATGATAAACACGTGATCAGTGAACGACCAGCCACGTCATCACTGCATGCACAATCAGGTGGTCAGTTCCTGATCAGCCACGTGATCAGTGCGTGCACAGTCCCATGATCAGCGCCTGTCAGTCACTGATCATTGCCTGAAACACGTGATCAGTGTGCATGATGAGCCATGTGATCAGTGGCGGATCAGCCACGTCATCAGTGCATGTGCAGTCACGTGATCAGTGCATGATAGCCACGTGATCAGTGCATGCTCAGTCACGTGATCTGGACTTGATCAGCCACGTGATCAGTGCCTGCAGAGTCACGTGATCAGGGCCTGCTGAGCTGCGTGATTCCTGCCGGCTCATCTGCATGACAATTGCCAGCTGAGCTGCGTGATTCCTGTCGGCTCATCTGCTTGACAATTGCCAGCTGAGCTGCGTGATTCCTGTCATCTGCTTAACAATTGCCAGCTGAGCTGCGTGATTCCTGCCTGGTCACGTGCTTGATTATTGCCAGTTGAGCAGCATGATTCGTCACTGCTGAGCTCCATGCTTATTGCCTGCTGATTGCGTGGTTCGTGTGTGCTCAGCTCTTTGAGTATCGCCTCCTGAGGTCCCTGTTCGGTCGCCACCTGCCGGGGACCAGCCCCAACTGATCCAGGGTATTCGAAGGAGAGATGGCCTAGGCGACTATTTATATGCTAATCAGAGATGTCAAGAAGAATAGTATGAGGAGAGCTCAGTAGGAAAATTCGGTGGAGAAAAGAGACTGAGTAGCTTGGTTTACGCGGAAGACCAATCAAACTTCAAGACAAGAAGTTTGCACCACTTACGTAGGCCGCAGGCGCCCTCTCGAATAGCGAAAGGTGCCTCACCCTAGACACCTTCTCGAGTGGGTCTTAGCAGCCCAGGCATAATTAGTAAGCGTGGTGGGTTCCCGCGCTCCAGATGGAGACTCAGCTGGAAGTCAAAGGGAAGAATGACAAGGAACTTGATGAATTGGGGCTGTAAGTTAACTCTTTGACAGAGAGAGCGAGATGGTGGTGGGGGACAGATCCCAGTGAAATCAGAGGTGAGAGCACAAAGCAATACAGTAGGCAGACTCTGGTTTTTTCTTGGGGAAGATGCTCGAGAATATCCGGGTGGACTCCTGAGGCTCGATCCCGCATTTGCGTATGCCGAGCCTCCTTCCTCATGACCTTTGTCCAGAGTGGAATGCCTCCCCGGCTCCCGGCACATGATCAGTGCATGCTCAGTCACGATATCAGTGCCTGCTCAGCCACGTGATCACCTGGCGGCACAGTCACGTGATCAGCGCCTCTCAGTGACGTGATCACCGTATGATAAACACGTGATCAGTGAACGACCAGCCACGTGATCACTGCATGCGCAGTCAGGTGGTCAGTTCCTGATCAGCCACCTGATCAGTGCGTGCACAGGCCCCTGATCAGCGCCTGTCAGTCACTGATCACTGCCTGATAAACACGTGATCAGTGCCCGAACAGCCACGTCATCAGTGCATGCGCAGTCACGTGATCAGTGCATGATAGCCACGTGATCAGTGCGTGCACAGTCCCATGATCAGCGCCTGTCAGTCACTGATCATTGCCTGATAAACACGTGATCAGTGCATGATGAGCCATGTGATCAGTGCCTGATCAGCCACGTCATCAGTGCATGCGTCACGCGTCATCAGTGCATGAAAGCCACGTGATCAATGCATGCTCAGTCACGTGATCTGTACTTGATCAGCCACGTGATCAGTGCCTGCAGAGTCACGTGATCAGGGCCTGCTGTGCTGCGTGATTCCTGCCGGCTCATCTGCATGACAATTGCCATCTGAGCTGCGTGATTCCTGTCGGCTCATCTGCTTGACAATTGCCAGCTGAGCTGCGTGATTCCTGCCTGGTCACGTGCTTGATTATTGCCAGTTGAGCAGCATGATTCGTCACTGCTGAGCTCCATGCTTATTGCCTGCTGATTGCGTGGTTCGTGTCTGCTCAGCTCTTTGAGTATCGCCTCCTGAGGTCCCTGTTCGGTCGCCACCTGCCGGGGACCAGCCCCAACTGATCCAGGGTATTCGAAGGAGAGATGGCCTAGGCGACTATTTATATGCTAATCAGAGATGTCAAGAAGAATAGTATGAGGAGAGCTCAGTAGGAAAATTCGGTGGAGAAAAGAGACTGAGTAGCTTGGTTTACGCGGAAGACCAATCAAACTTCAAGACAAGAAGTTTGCACCACTTACGTAGGCCGCAGGCGCCCTCTCGAATAGCGAAAGGTGCCTCACCCTAGACACCTTCTCGAGTGGGTCTTAGCAGCCCAGGCATAATTAGTAAGCGTGGTGGGTTCCGCGCTCCAGATGGAGACTCAGCTGGAAGGTAAAGGGAAGAATGACAAGGAACTTGATGAATTGGAGCTGTAAGTTAACTCTTTGACAGAGAGAGCGAGATGGTGGTGGGGGACAGCCCCCAGTGAAATCATAGGTGAGAGCACAAAGCAACACAGTAGGCAGACTATAGGTTTTTTGGGGGGGAGATGCTCGAGAATATCCGGGTGGACTCCTGAGGCTCGATCCCGCATTTGCGTATGCCGAGCCTCCTTCCTCATGACCTTTGTCCAGAGTGGAATGCCTCCCCGGCTCCCGGCATATGATCAGTGCCTGCTCAGTCACGATAGCAGTGCATGATCAGCCACGTGGTCACTGACGGCACAGTCACGTGATCAGCGACTCTCAGTCACGAGATCACCGTATGATAAACACGTGATCAGGGAACGATTAGCCACATGATCACTGCATGCGCAGTCCACTAGTCAGTTCCTGATCAGCCACGTGATCAGTGCGTGCACAGTCCCATGATCATCGCCTGTCAGTCACTGATCACTGCCTGATAAACACGTGATCAGTGCCCGATCAGCCACGTCATCAGTGCCTGTGCAGTCACGTGATCAGTGCATGATAGCCACGTGATCAGTGCATGCTCAGTCACGTGATCTGGACTTGATCAACCACGTGATCAGTGCTTGCAGAGTCACGTGATCAGGGCCTACTGAGCTACGTGATTCCTGCCGGCTCATCTGCTTGACAATTGTCAGCTGAGCTGCGTGATTCCTGCCTGGTCACCTGCTTGCTTATTGCCAGTTGAGCAGCACTATTCGTCACTGCTGAACTCCATGCTTATTGCCTGCTGATTGCGTGGTTCGTGTCTGCTCAGCTCTTTGAGTATTGCCTCCTGAGGTCCCAATTGGGGCGCCACCTGCGCCGGGACCAGCCCAAGCTGATCCAGGGTATTGAAGGAGAGATGGCCTAGGCGACTATTTATATGCTAATCAAAGATGTCAAGAATAATAGAATGAGGAGAGCTCAGTAGGAAAATTCGGTGGAGAAAAGAGACTGAGTAGCTTGGTTTACGCGGGAGACCAATCAAACTTCAAGACAAGAAGTTTGCACCACTTACGTAGGCCGAAGGCGCCCTCTCGAATAGCGGAAGGTGCCTCACCCTAGAAACCTTCTCGAGTGGGTCTTAGCAGCGCAGGCATAATTAGGAAGCGTGGTGGGTTCCGCGCTCTAGATGGAGACTCAGCTGGAAGTTAAAGGGAAGAACGAAAAGTAACTTTATGAATTGGAGCTGAAATTTAACTCTTTGACAGAGAGAGCAAGATGGTGGTGGGGGACAGCCCCCAGTGAAATCAGAGGTGAGAGCACAAAGCAATACAGTAGGCAGACTCTGTTTTTTTTGGGGGGGGAGTTGCCAGAGAATATCCTGGTGGACTCCTGAGGCTCGATCCCGCATTTGCGTATGCCAAGCCTCCTTCCTCATGACCTTTGTCCAGAGTGGAATGCCTCCCCGGCTCCCGGCACATGATCAGTGCATGCTCAGTCACGATATCAGTGCATGAATAGCCACGTGATCACTGAGGGCACAGTTACGTGATCAGCGCCTCTCAGTCAGGAGATCACTGTATGATAAACACGTGATCAGTGAACGACCAGCCACGTCATCACTGCATGCACAATCAGGTGGTCAGTTCCTGATCAGCCACGTGATCAGTGCGTGCACAGTCCCATGATCAGCGCCTGTCAGTCACTGATCATTGCCTGAGAAACACGTGATCAGTGCATGATGAGCCATGTGATCAGTGGCGGATCAGCCACGTCATCAGTGCATGTGCAGTCACGTGATCAGTGCATGATAGCCACGTGATCAGTGCATGCTCAGTCACGTGATCTGGACTTGATCAGCCACGAGATCAGTGCCTGCAGAGTCACGTGATCAGGGCCTGCTGAGCTGCGTGATTCCTGCCGGCTCATCTGCATGACAATTGCCAGCTGAGCTGCGTGATTCCTGTCGGCTCATCTGCTTGACAATTGCCAGCTGAGCTGCGTGATTCCTGTCATCTGCTTGACAATTGCCAGCTGAGCTGCGTGATTCCTGCCTGGTCACGTGCTTGATTATTGCCAGTTGAGCAGCATGATTCGTCACTGCTGAGCTCCATGCTTATTGCCTGCTGATTGCGTGGTTCGTGTGTGCTCAGCTCTTTGAGTATCGCCTCCTGAGGTCCCTGTTCGGTCGCCACCTGCCGGGGACCAGCCCCAACTGATCCAGGGTATTCGAAGGAGAGATGGCCTAGGCGACTATTTATATGCTAATCAGAGATGTCAAGAAGAATAGTATGAGGAGAGCTCAGTAGGAAAATTCGGTGGGGAAAAGAGACTGAGTAGCTTGGTTTACGCAGACGAGCAATCAAACTTCAAGACAAGAAGTTTGCACCACTTACGTAGGCCGCAGGCGCCCTCTCGAATAGCGAAAGGTGCCTCACCCTAGACACCTTCTCGAGTGGGTCTTAGCAGCCCAGGCATAATTAGTAAGCGTGGTGGGTTCCGCGCTCCAGATGGAGACTCAGCTGGAAGTCAAAGGGAAGAATGACAAGGAACTTGATGAATTGGGGCTGTAAGTTAACTCTTTGACAGAGAGAGCGAGATGGTGGTGGGGGACAGCCCCCAGTGAAATCAGAGGTGAGAGCACAAAGCAATACAGTAGGCAGACTCTGTTTTTTTTGGGGGGGAGATGCTCGAGAATATCCGGGTGGACTCCTGAGGCTCGATCCCGCATTTGCGTATGCCGAGCCTCCTTCCTCATGACCTTTGTCCAGAGTGGAATGCCTCCCCGGCTCCCGGCACATGATCAGTGCATGCTCAGTCACGATATCAGTGCCTGCTCAGCCACGTGATCACTGGCGGCACAGTCACGTGATCAGCGCCTCTCAGTGGCGTGATCACCGTATGATAAACACGTGATCAGTGAGCGACCAGCCACGTGATCACTGCATGCGCAGTCAGGTGGTCAGTTCTGATCAGCCACCTGATCAGTGCGTGCACAGTCCCCTGATCAGCGCCTGTCGGTCACTGATCACTGCCTGATAAACACGTGATCAGTGCCCGAACAGCCCCGTCATCAGTGCATGTCCGTGATCAGTGCATGATAGCCACGTGATCAGTGCGTGCACAGTCCCATGATCAGCGCCTGTCAGTCACTGATCATTGCCTGATAAACACGTGATCAGTGCATGATGAGCCATGTGATCAGTGCCTGATCAGCCCGTCATCAGTGCATGCGCGTCACGTCATCAGTGCATAGCCACGTGATCAATGCATGCTCAGTCACGTGATCTGTACTTGATCAGCCACGTGATCAGTGCCTGCAGAGTCACGTGATCAGGGCCTGCTGAGCTGCGTGATTCCTGCCGGCTCATCTGCATGACAATTGCCAGCTGAGCTGCGTGATTCCTGTCGGCTCATCTGCTTGACAATTGCCAGCTGAGCTGCGTGATTCCTGCCTGGTCACGTGCTTGATTGTGCCAGTTGAGCAGCATGATTCGTCACTGCTGAGCTCCATGCTTGTGCCTGCTGATTGCGTGGTTCGTGTGTGCTCAGCTCTTTGAGTATCGCCTCCTGAGGTCCCTGTTCGGTCGCCACCTGCGGGACCAGCCCCAACTGATCCAGGGTATTCGAAGGAGAGATGGCCTAGGCGACTATTTATATGCTAATCAGAGATGTCAAGAAGAATAGTATGAGGAGAGCTCAGTAGGAAAATTCGGTGGAGAAAAGAGACTGAGTAGCTTGGTTTCGCGGAAGACCAATCAAACTTCAAGACAAGAAGTTTGCACCACTCACGTGTAGGCATGAGGCGCCCTCTCGAATAGCGAAAGGTGCCTCACCTAGACACCTTCTCAGTGGGTCTTAGCAGCCCAGGCATAATTAGTAAGCGTGGTGGGTTCCTCGCTCCAGATGGAGACTCAGCTGGAAGTCAAAGGGAAGAATGACAAGGAACTTTGATGAATTGGGGCTGTAAGTTAACT